>NW_027285629.1:0-25000 GCF_040894005.1 Engystomops pustulosus | reverse complement strand
GGTGCGGGGCGAGTACCTGCCTCTCTCACGAAGGGAGTGTCACCG
This sequence comes from Engystomops pustulosus, assembly GCF_040894005.1. Taxonomy (NCBI): domain Eukaryota; kingdom Metazoa; phylum Chordata; class Amphibia; order Anura; family Leptodactylidae; genus Engystomops; species Engystomops pustulosus. The sequence goes on along the minus strand of NW_027285629.1, from coordinate 24,955 downwards.
GTAAGAAGCCTCTTCCCACGTCTGCTTGCCGACTTACGCTCGCCCCGACGAGAGGCCCAACCGAAAGAGTGGAAAGGGGCAGAGATTTCCAGGGTCGCCCCACCAGGGATGCAATACCCCAGTGCAGACAGTCGGCCCTGCCCCGAACCTACTCGGTGGTTTGAAGGTTAACCTCTTGGGGAAAAGCAGCGATTCGCCTCGCGGTGCGTGCCTCCGCGGATCTAAACCCCCTCGATCGATGTGGGGCCAGAGGACCCCTTTTCCCCGTACGAAACTGTCAGCTCACCATGGGCTCGACGTCCGTGGGTCGGGGAGTTGAGCGCTTACGCGCGGCGGGACCTTATAACCTGCAGCGGCTGAGGAGCGAAGATTTCCAGGGTGGGCCCCCGGGGATGCCATACCCCGAGCAGCCTGTCGGCCCCGCTCCTAGCACGCTGGCAAGCAATGGAGTCTTCCCCGCGGCAGCCACCGCCCTCGCCCTAGCCTCGCCGTCGGTCGATGAAGAACGTCGTTCGCCCTCCTCTGGCTCGGGATTTGGAAACGGCCTGGCCTTCGCCTACTCCGTCGGGCAACTGCCTTCCGCCAGCCCCTTCCCTCGAATCCCCTTCTTCCATTTTAGACCCGATCAGGGGATTGGTCAGCCCAGCCCTGGGGTAAGAAGAGGGGTTGGGGTCGGTTCGGCTTCGGGTGCCCCGCTCGGCCAAAGGTTCCCCTCGCTTTGGAAGCACGCGAGGTCGCGGAGGGTGTCGGGGTTATTTTTTCGGCTCCCTGGCTTCGCGGGAGCGGCCTTCGGCTAGGGCCGAGGCCGTCCGGCCCGCGCAGATTTGGACCGGGGTCCGGGGCGAGTACCTGCCTCTCTCACGAAGGGAGTGTCACCGGTAAGAAGCCTCTTCCCACGTCTGCTTGCCGACTTACGCTCGCCCCGACGAGAGGCCCAACCGAAAGAGTGGAAAGGGGCAGAGATTTCCAGGGTCGCCCCACCAGGGATGCAATACCCCAGTGCAGACTGTCGGCCCTGCCCCGAACCTACTCGGTGGTTTGAAGGTTAACCTCTTGGGGAAAAGCAGCGATTCGCCTCGCGGTGCGTGCCTCCGCGGATCTAAACCCCCTCGATCGATGTGGGGCCAGAGGACCCCTTTTCCCCGTACGAAACGGCCGGCTCACCATGGGCTCGACATCCGTGGGTCGGAGAGTTGAGCGCTTACGCGCGGCGGGACCTTATAACCTGCAGCGGCTGAGGAGCGAAGATTTCCAGGGTGGGCCCCCGGGGATGCCATACCCCGAGCAGCCAGTCGGCCCCGCTCCTAGCGCGCTGACGAGCAATGGAGTCTTCCCCGCGGCAGCCACCGCCCTCGCCTCGCCGTCGGTCGATGAAGAGCCGAGTTCGCCCTCCTCTGCTCGGGACTCGGAAACGGCCTGGCCTTCGCCTACTCCGTCGGGCAACTGCCTTCCGCCAGCCCCTTCCCTCGAATCCCCTTCTTCCATTTTAGACCCGATCAGGGGATTGGTCAGCCCAGCCCTGGGGTAGGAAGAGGGGTTGGGGTCGGTTCGGCTTCCGGTGCCCCCGCTCGGCCAAAGGTCCCCTCGCTTTGGAAGCAGAGGGTGCCGGGGTTATTTTCGGCTTGACGCCTAGTCCGGTCCCTGCCGGTTCCCGTGGAGGCCCGCGGTCAAAACCAGCTCCCCGGCTGTCGGAGCCGGAGCCCCGCAGCCCGAGCGGACGCACCGAGTCCCTCATGTAAGGGATAGCCGCCCCTACGGAACGGCCCGGACTGGGACCAGGCACCCCCAGGCGCCGAAGGGGTGGGTCGGCCGTGTTGCCGAAGCTTAGCCGGCGCTGATGACCGCAGCCCCTAACGATGCCCACAGGCGGGGGAGCCAAGGAGAGCACTAGGAAGACGTGGCGGGGTCGGACGGCTCAATTTCCAGGGTGGGACCCCGGGGGTTCAGTACCCCGGGCATCCGGTCGGTTTCGCCGGCGCGACCCCAAGCCTTCCACGGCCCCCTTCGTGGGTGCAGGGATACCGTGCAGGGTGCAGGCTTAGACGCCAATTCCCCAGAAGTTTTAGGGATAGGGTTTGTCCGGGCGCCACCGCAGCGACAACCTCGCAAGAAGCTCTCTTCCACAAAAGCACGGGCAACGTTCGTGTGCGAGTGTTGGTCTCCCATGGTCTACCGACTCCCCCGGGCGGCCCAAGCGTTACGCCCACGGCCGGGCCCTCGAGCAGGCGCACCCCTGGTGCCTCTCGTAAGGGAAGGCTACGGTCCTCAACCCCTCGTATGGCGGGGAGGGCGCATTTGAAACGCTAAAGGACGAGCCCTGTTCGGGACCTGGCGGGGATCCGCGGATTGGCGAGAGGGATGGGTCTGCCGTTGGTCAGAGGGGACGCACCCCTGGGACGCAGTTTGGCATTAGCGACCGATGGCCCATCTACGACCATGTACTCCGGGAGCGCCAAGGAGGACGCGGGTGGGCTTTGGGGGCAGACTCAATTTCCAGGGTCTGGGCGCCGGGGGTGCAATACCCTTAAGCGCTCATGTCGGTTTCGTCTGCCGCCCGCCTCTGGCCCGGCTCCTAGTGACGGGTGCTGTGAACGTGCGATCGTGCTTGCGGTTGAAGAGTTCAAAGGCTACCGCTGGGGATAACACGCCCGGGGAATTTAGAAACCCCCCCCTCCGCTACAATCTCTGCTTCTGCCGGACTCGGAGGGGAGCCGCCCCGGGGGCGACCGCTCCCTCTCCTCTTCCGCGGCGTGCCGCGCGCTTCGCCGTCAGCAGCGGAGCGAACCTTTTTCTCGGTCCGCAGCTCTTCAGGCGTAGGCGGGCAGCGCTAACAGGGTACACTGGGGACCACTCGACCGCAACCGCTCCTCCGACCGACGAGCATACCTACCGCGGATACGCCACGGTGGGTCTAAGCCTCGTCGCCGCCGCGAGGAGCAGGCGGGAGCCGTCCCTTTTCGTGCTGCGGAAATAAACCGTGGACACAGAGGTGTGTCTGCGCTCTCCGACCGGGCGGGGGGCGATTGGACTTGCCCGAGGGACACTAGGCGAGGCGCTGCCGCGGGAGCCGGAGCTCCGCGCTGGACGCTGCCGCCGCCGCCGCCCCCCACCCACGGTACGGTGGAGTACGCCCGTTCCATACGCTTCGTAGCAAACCTCAGCCGAAGCAGAGAGTCCTACCGCTGTGGCAGGAGCGGGGCCGTGCGAGGACCACACTGGCACCGCGCTACACAACCTTAGGCAGAGGACCACAGCCGCTCACGGGGAGCGGGGGATTGATGCGCGACCAAGACTGAGGCTAAGGAACGCTTTACCATAAACCGGCCGGGGCCAATACCCCTGACCGAGCAAAGTGCCCTGCCCCGCCGGATCGCGCTGTGTCAGATCGATCAAAAGAGCGGAGAGCCGAGACTCTACCGCTGGGAGTTTGTGGAGAACGGCCTGGCTTGCGTCCCGTCCTCCCGCCCTCGACCTCACATGGCTAGCCTCACCCGCCGGGAGCCACCCCATTGGGGACCGTAGGGCGGAGAAGGGGTCTCCGCGTCCGGAATTTACTTGTGGAGAACGGCCTGGCTTACGTCCCGTCCTCCCGCCCTCGACCTCACATGGCTAGCCTCACCCGCCGGGCGCCACCCCATTGGGGACCGTAGGGCGGAGAAGGGGTCTCCGCGTCCGGAATTTACTTGTGGAGAACGGCCTGGCTTACGTCCCGTCCTCCCGCCCTCGACCTCACACGGCTAGCCTCACCCGCCGGGCGCCACCCCATTGGGGACCGTAGGGCGGAGAAGGGGTCTCCGCGTCCGGAATTTACTTGTGGAGAACGGCCTGGCTTACGTCCCGTCCTCCCGCCCTCGACCTCACATGGCTAGCCTCACCCGCCGGGCGCCACCCCATTGGGGACCGTAGGGCGGAGAAGGGGTCTCCGCGTACGGAATTTCTTGTGGAGAACGGCCTGGCTTACGTCCCGTCCTCCCATGGCTAGCCTCACCCGCCGGGCGCCACCCCATTGGGGACCGTAGGGCGGAGAAGGGGTCTCCGCGTCCGGAATTTCTTGTGGAGAACGGCCTGGCTTACGTCCCGTCCTCCCGCCCTCGACCTCACATGGCTAGCCTACCCCGCCGGGCGCCGCTCCATTGGGGATACGGTACGGCAAAGCGCGACGCCGCACGATGCCAACACTTTGTGCAAAAACCTGGCAGAGTCGACCAAAACCTCGCTTCTTTGACCGGTATTTTTGATGCTTTTCTCTGCCGCCGAAGGTGCACTGAGGGTCGGATCGCCCAAAATTTTTACCGGTCGTTTTGGTCTGCGGTTCTTCCGAGAGGTGCCCGCCTGACAGTTCTTTTTCAGCAGCCTCCGAAAGGCCATCCAGCGGGCAAGCCAGGGGTTGGCAGCCGCCGGCGGTGAGCCTTCCCCGGCCGGGGCAGACGGCTCCGACCGCAAAATTTTTTCGACTTTCGCCGAGGCCAAAACCCCATGCACTTTTAAAGCCTGCCCGCAGCGCCGTCTCCTGTCAGACGTCCCTTGCCGCCTGCGGTGGTCCTCGCCCGGCAGAGAGAAGCCGGAGTCGCCCCCTCTCCGGTTCTTTTTCACCATTCCGGAGCTCTGAAATCTGCCGGACACCGAGTGACCGAGGACGCTTCCAGGAGGGCGGCAGCGAGAGGCAGAGTGCCACCGGTCGGGTCGCCGGTTCTCCCACACTTTGAAAATTTTTCGCTTGTTCTGGTGGGATGGAGAGAGAGCGTGGCTTATGCGCCCTCTGCCCCGCGGTCCGCCCTGGCTGGCCTTACGCCGGTGGTTCGCCAGGCCACCGGCACCTTGTACGGCGGGGACGGCGTGGCTTATGCGCCCGTCAACCCACCTACTCGCCCCGGCTAGCCTTTTACCCGGAGGGCGCCACGCTCCGGGTACCAGTGAGCGGCACGAACCCAGTCATACCATGCCGCTCACCTCGCGCCCTCTCCGGCCTCCGCCGCGGAGACCTCCCGCTAGGACCTGCGGGGGGCGATTTCTGCCAAAATCTACAAAGTCCCCGATGGTTAAGGACGTAGACTGTTGAGCGGGACCTACACACTCTTGTAGCCGATGGGGCTCGCCATTTCCCGCAGAAAATGGACCACCTCCCGCAGAGGAACATGAAATGCCCCTTCCCGCGGGACCCGAAGGACCGCTCTGTCCGAGCAGGCCTCCAGGACCACGGCACGCAAAAGCGACTCAGTCCCGCTGGCATTACGGATCTGACTTTGTGCAAAAACCAGGCAGAGTCGACCAAAACCTCCCTTCTTTGACCGGTGTTTTTGTTGCTTTTCTCTGCCGCCGAAGGTGCACTGAGGATCGGATCGCCCAAAATTTTTACCGGTCGTTTTGGTCTGCGGTTCTTCCGAGAGGTGCCCGCCTGACAGTTCTTTTTCAGCAGCCTCCGAAAGGGCATCCAGCGGGCAAGCCAGGGGTTGGCAGCCGCCGGCGGTGAGCCTTCCCCGGCCGGGGCAGACAGCTCCGACCGCAAAATTTTTTCGACTTTCGCCGAGGCCAAAACCCCATGCACTTTTAAAGCCTGCCCGCAGCGCCGTCTCCTGGCAGACGTCCCTTGCCGCCTGCGGTGGTCCTCGCCCGGCAGAGAGAAGCCGGATTCGCCCTCTCACCGGTTCTTTTTCACCATTCCGGAGCTCTGAAATCTGCCGGACACCGAGTGACCGAGGACGCTTCCAGGAGGGCGGCAGCGAGAGGCAGAGTGCCACCGGTCGGGAAGCCGGTTCTCCCACACTTTGAAATTTTTTCGCTTGTTCTGGTGGGATGGAGAGAGAGCGTGGCTTATGCGCCCTCTGCCCCGCGGTACGCCCTTGGCTAGCCTTACGCCGGTGGTTCGCCAGGCCACCGGCACCTTGTACAGCGGGGACGGCGTGGCTTATGCGCCCTCTGCCCCGCGGTACGCCCTTGGCTAGCCTTACGCCGGTGGTTCGCCAGGCCACCGGCACCTTGTACGGCGGGGACGGCGTTGCTTATGCGCCCGTCAATCCACCTACTCGCCCCGGCTAGCCTTTTACCCGGAGGGCGCCACGCTCCGGGTAGCAGTGAGCGGCACGAGCCCAGTCATACCATGCCGCTCACCTCGCACCTTTTCCGGCCTCCGCCGCGGAGACCTCCCGCTCTGTTCTGCGGAGAGCGATTTTGGGCAAAATCTACAAAGTCCCCGATGGTTAAGGACGTAGACTGTTGAGCGGGACCTACACACTCTTGTAGCCGAAGGGGCTCGCCATTTCCCGCAGAAAATGGATCACCTCCCGCAGAGGAACATGAAATGCCCCTTCCCGCGGGACCCGAAGGACCACTCTGTCCGAGCAGGCTTCCAGGACCACGGCACGCAAGAGCGACTCAGTCCCGCTGGCATTACGGATCTGACTTAGTGCAAAAACCTGGCAGAGTCGACCAAAACTCCCCTTCTCTGACCGGTATTTTTGTTGCTTTTCTCTGCCGCCGAAGGTGCACTACGGGTCGGATCGCCCAAAATTTTTACCGGTCGTTTTGGTCTGCGGTTCTTCCGAGAGGTGCCCGCCTGACAGTTCTTTTTCAGCAGCCTCCGAAAGGCCATCCAGCGGGCAAGCCAGGGGTTGGCAGCCGCCGGAGGTGAGCCTTCCCCGGCCGGGGCAGACAGCTCCGACCGCATAATTTTTTCGACTTTCTCCGAGGCCAAAACCCCATGCACTTTTAAAGCCTGCCCGCAGCGCCGTCTCCTGTCAGACGTCCCCGCCGCCTGCGGTGGTCCTCGCCCGGCAGAGAGAAGCCGGAGTCGCCCTCTCTCCGGTTCTTTTTCACCATTCCGGAGCTCTTAAATCTGCCGTACTCCGAGTGACCGAGGACGCTTCCAGGACGGCGGCAGCGAGAGGCAGAGTGCAACCGGTCGGGAAGCCGGTTCTCCCACACTTTGAAAATTTTTCGCTTGTGCTGGTGGGATGGAGAGAGAGCGTGGCTTATGCGCCCTCTGCCCCGCGGTACGCCCTTGGCTAGCCTTACGCCGGTGGTTCGCCAGGCCACCGGCACCTTGTACGGCGGGGACGGCGTTGCTTATGCGCCCGTCATCCCACCTACTCGCCCCGGCTAGCCTTTTACCCGGAGGGCGCCACGCTCCGGGTAGCAGTGAGCGGCACGAGCCCAGTCATACCATGCCGCTCACCTCGCACCTTTTCCGGCCTCCGCCGCGGAGACCTCCCGCTAGGACATGCGGGGGGCGATCTTGACCAAAATCTACAAAGTCCCCGATGGTTAAGGACGTAGACTGTTGAGCGGGACCTACACACTCTTGTAGCCGAAGGGGCTCGCCATTTCCCGCAGAAAATGGATCACCTCCCGCAGAGGAACATGAAATGCCCCTTCCCGCGGGACCCGAAAGGACCGCCCTGTCCGAGCAGGCCTCCAGGACCACGGCACGCAAAAGCGACTCAGTCCCGCTGGCATTACGGATCTGACTTAGTGCAAAAACCTGGCAGAGTCGACCAAAACTCCCCTTCTCTGACCGGTATTTTTGTTGCTTTTCTCTGCCGCCGAAGGTGCACTACGGGTCGGATCGCCCAAAATTTTTACCGGTCGTTTTGGTCTGCGGTTCTTCCGAGAGGTGCCCGCCTGACAGTTCTTTTTCAGAAGCCTCCGAAAGGCCATCCAGCGGGCAAGCCAGGGGTTGGCAGCCGCCGGCGGTGAGCCTTCCCCGGCCGGGGCAGACAGCTCCGACCGCATAATTTTTTCGACTTTTGCCGAGGCCAAAACCCCATGCACTTTTAAAGCCTGCCCGCAGCGCCGTCTCCTGTCAGACGTCCCCGCCGCCTGCGGTGGTCCTCGCCCGGCAGAGAGAAGCCGGAGTCGCCCTCTCTCCGGTTCTTTTTCACCATTCCGGAGCTCTTAAATCTGCCGTACTCCGAGTGACCGAGGACGCTTCCAGGAGGGCGGCAGCGAGAGGCAGAGTGCCACCGGTCGGGAAGCCGGTTCTCCCACACTTTGAAAATATTTCGCTTGTGCTGGTGGGATGGAGAGAGAGCGTGGCTTATGCGCCCTCTGCCCCGCGGTACGCCCTGGCTAGCCTTACGCCGGTGGTTCGCCAGGCCACCGGCACCTTGTACGGCGGGGACGGCGTTGCTTATGCGCCCGTCATCCCACCTACTCGCCCCGGCTAGCCTTTTACCCGGAGGGCGCCACGCTCCGGGTAGCAGTGAGCGGCACGAGCCCAGTCATACCATGCCGCTCACCTCGCACCTTTTCCGGCCTCCGCCGCGGAGACCTCACGCTCTGTTCTGCGGAGAGCGATTTTGGGCAAAATCTACAAAGTCCCCGATGGTTAAGGACGTAGACTGTTGAGCGGGACCTACACACTCTTGTAGCCGAAGGGGCTCGCCATTTCCCGCAGAAAATGGATCACCTCCCGCAGAGGAACATGAAATGCCCCTTCCCGCGGGACCCGAAGGACCGCTCTGTCCGAGCAGGCCTCCAGGACCACGGCACGCAAAAGCGACTCAGTCCCGCTGGCATTACGGATCTGACTTAGTGCAAAAACCTGGCAGAGTCGACCAAAACTCCCCTTCTCTGACCGGTATTTTTGTTGCTTTTCTCTGCCGCCGAAGGTGCACTACGGGTCGGATCGCCCAAAATTTTTACCGGTCGTTTTGGTCTGCGGTTCTTCCGAGAGGTGCCCGCCTGACAGTTCTTTTTCAGCAGCCTCCGAAAGGGCATCCAGCGGGCAAGCCAGGGGTTGGCAGCCGCCGGCGGTGAGCCTTCCCCGGCCGGGGCAGAAAGCTCCGACCGCATAATTTTTTCGACTTTCGCCGAGGCCAAAAGCCCAGGCACTTAGAAAGCCTGCCCGCAGCGCCGCCTCCTGTCAGAGGTCCCCGCCGCCTGCGGTGGTCCTCGCCCGGCAGAGAGAAGCCGGAGTCGCCCTCTCTCCGGTTCTTTTTCACCATTCCGGAGCTCTTAAATCTGCCGTACTCCGAGTGACCGAGGACGCTTCCAGGAGGGCGGCAGAGAGAGGCAGAGTGCCACCGGTCGGGAAGCCGGTTCTCCCACACTTTGAAAATTTTTCGCTTGTGCTGGTGGGATGGAGAGAGAGCGTGGCTTATGCGCCCTCTGCCCCGCGGTACGCCCTGGCTAGCCTTACGCCGGTGGTTCGCCAGGCCACCGGCACCTTGTACGGCGGGGACGGCGTTGCTTATGCGCCCGTCAACCCACCTACTCGCCCCGGCTAGCTTTTTACCCGGAGGGCGCCACGCTCCGGGTAGCAGTGAGCGGCACGAGCCCAGTCATACCATGCCGCTCACCTCGCACCTTTTCCGGCCTCCGCCGCGGAGACCTCACGCTCTGTTCTGCGGAGAGCGATTTTGGGCAAAATCTACAAAGTCCCCGATGGTTAAGGACGTAGACTGTTGAGCGGGACCTACACACTCTTGTAGCCGAAGGGGCTCGCCATTTCCCGCAGAAAATGGATCACCTCCCGCAGAGGAACATGAAATGCCCCTTCCCGCGGGACCCGAAGGACCGCTCTGTCCGAGCAGGCCTCCAGGACCACGGCACGCAAAAGCGACTCAGTCCCGCTGGCATTACGGATCTGACTTAGTGCAAAAACCTGGCAGAGTCGACCAAAACTCCCCTTCTCTGACCGGTATTTTTGCTGCTTTTCTCTGCCGCCGAAGGTGCACTACGTGTCGGATCGCCCAAAATTTTTACCGGTCGTTTTGGTCTGCGGTTCTTCCGAGAGGTGCCCGCCTGACAGTTCTTTTTCAGCAGCCTCCGAAAGGGCATCCAGCGGGCAAGCCAGGGGTTGGCAGCCGCCGGCGGTGAGCCTTCCCCGGCCGGGGCAGACAGCTCCGACCGCATAATTTTTTCGAACTTCTCCGAGGTCAAAATCCCAGGCACTCCGACGGAAGGTCCGCCGCGCGTCTCCCGTCTGACGTCCCCGCCGCTCGCGGTGGTCCTCGCCCGGCAGGGAGCTGCCGGATTCGCCCTCTTACCGGTTCTTTTTCACCTTTCCGGAGCTCTGATATCTGCCGCACACACAGTGACCGAGGACGCTTCCAGGAGGGCGGCAGCGAGAGGCAGAGTGCCACCGGGCGGGTCCTCGGTTCTCCCACACTTAGAAAATTTTTGCGCTTGTGCTGGTGCGAGGACGTAGGTCTTTCGACCGGGGCAAGCCTGGAGGGCGGTAGCCGGGATTGGCGCCCTATTCCCGGCTAGCTCTCGGAGGCTTCACCCGGTTGGAGGTTGGAGCTCCGACTTCCATGGGCATGTTCCTCACCGGGACCTACGACCAAGTGTGGCCGAGGGACAGTGACACATTCCCGGGTAGCCTGAGTGGCTGCTCCCGCTGAGCTACTTCCATGGGCACTATTCCTCCCCGGGACTTGCCGCCAAGTCTTGGCCGGGGGACAGTGACACATTCCCGGGTAGCCTGAGTGGCTTCTCCCGCTGAGCTCTTACTTCCATGGGCATGTTCCTCACCGGGACCAACTACCAAGTGTGGCCGGGTTTCGAGCTCCAAACTCGGCTTGCACTTGGTCGCTTGGGGGGTCCCCTCCGCTCCGGGAAGGGCGCCCTCCAGCGGGCAGACGAGGGTACTTCTAGTCTGCCCGAGCTCCATGGGGCCCCTCTCGCCCCTAGGCTCCCCGCCCAGGGTTCCAGGGTCCCGGATAAAGCCACCCTGCCGAGTTCGGTATAGGGTACCGGGCCTGGCTGGAATCACGCCGGGATCGGTGAGACCTCCTCGGCCGCGGCTCAGCCTCCAAACTCCCTTTCGCGGTTCTCTTCCCTTCAACTTCCATGGGCATGTTCCACACCGGGACCTCCGACCAAGTGTGGCCGGGGAACAGTCACCCATGCCCGGGTAGCCTCAGCGGCTGCTCCCGCTGAGGTCAACTTGGAGGTTGGAGCTCCGACTTCCATGGGCACTATTCCTCCCCGGGACCTGCCGCCAAGTCTGGCCGGGGGACAGTGACACATTCCCGGGTAGCCCTGAGCGGCTGCTCCCGCTGAACTCTTACTTCCATGGGCATGTTCCTCATCAGGAACCAACGACCAAGTGTGGCCCAGGGACAGTGACACATTCCCGGTTAGCCTGAGTGGCTGCTCCCGCTGAGCTACTTCCATGAGCACTATTCCTCCCCGGGACCTGCCGCCAAGTCCGGCCGGGGGACAGTGACACATTCCCGGGTAGCCTGAGCGGCTGCTCCCGCTGAGCTACTTCCATGGGCACTATTCCTCCCCGGGACTTGCCGCCAAGTCTTGGCCGGGGGACAGTGACACATTGCCGGGTAGCCTGAGTGGCTGCTCCCGCTGAGCTCTTACTTCCATGGGCATGTTCCTCACCGGGACATACTACCAAGTGTGGCCGGGTTTCGAGCTCCAAACTCGGCTTGCACTTGGTCGCTTGGGGGTCCCCTCCGCTCCGGGAAGGGCGCCCTCCAGCGGGCAGACGAGGGTACTTCTAGTCTGCCCGAGCTCCATGGGGCCCCTCTCGCCCCTAGGCTCCCCGCCCAGGGTTCCAGGGTCCCGGATACAGCCACCCTGCCGAGTTCGGTATAGGGTACCGGGCCTGGCTGGAATCACGCCGGGATCGGTGAGACCTCCTCGGCCGCGGCTCAGCCTCCAAACTCCCTTTCGCGGTTCTCTTCCCTTCAACTTCCATGGGCATGTTCCACACCGGGACCTCCGACCAAGTGTGGCCGGGGAACAGTCACCCATGCCCGGGTAGCCTCAGCGGCTGCTCCCGCTGAGGTCAACTTGGAGGTTGGAGCTCCGACTTCCATGGGCACTATTCCTCCCCGGGACCTGCCGCCAAGTCTGGCCGGGGGACAGTGACACATTCCCGGGTAGCCCTGAGCGGCTGCTCCCGCTGAACTCTTACTTCCATGGGCATGTTCCTCATCAGGAACCAACGACCAAGTGTGGCCCAGGGACAGTGACACATTCCCGGTTAGCCTGAGTGGCTGCTCCCGCTGAGCTACTTCCATGAGCACTATTCCTCCCCGGGACCTGCCGCCAAGTCTGGCCGGGGGACAGTGACACATTCCCGGGTAGCCTGAGCGGCTGCTCCCGCTGAGCTACTTCCATGGGCACTATTCCTCCCCGGGACTTGCCGCCAAGTCTTGGCCGGGGGACAGTGACACATTGCCGGGTAGCCTGAGTGGCTGCTCCCGCTGAGCTCTTACTTCCATGGGCATGTTCCTCACCGGGACATACTACCAAGTGTGGCCGGGTTTCGAGCTCCAAACTCGGCTTGCACTTGGTCGCTTGGGGGTCCCCTCCGCTCCGGGAAGGGCGCCCTCCAGCGGGCAGACGAGGGTACTTCTAGTCTGCCCGAGCTCCATGGGGCCCCTCTCGCCCCTAGGCTCCCCGCCCAGGGTTCCAGGGTCCCGGATACAGCCACCCTGCCGAGTTCGGTATAGGGTACCGGGCCTGGCTGGAATCACGCCGGGATCGGTGAGACCTCCTCGGCCGCGGCTCAGCCTCCAAACTCCCTTTCGCGGTTCTCTTCCCTTCAACTTCCATGGGCATGTTCCACACCGGGACCTCCGACCAAGTGTGGCCGGGGAACAGTCACCCATGCCCGGGTAGCCTCAGCGGCTGCTCCCGCTGAGGTCAACTTGGAGGTTGGAGCTCCGACTTCCATGGGCACTATTCCTCCCCGGGACCTGCCGCCAAGTCTGGCCGGGGGACAGTGACACATTCCCGGGTAGCTTGAGCGGCTTCTCCCGCTGAACTCTTACTTCCATGGGCATGTTCCTCATCAGGAACCAACGACCAAGTGTGGCCCAGGGACAGTGACACATTCCCGGGTAGCCTCAGCAGCTGCTCCCGCTGAGCTACTTCCATGAGCACTATTCCTCCCCGGGACCTGCCGCCAAGTCTGGCCGGGGGACAGTGACACATTCCCGGGTAGCCTGAGCGGCTGCTCCCGCTGGGCTACTTCCATGGGCACTATTCCTCCCCGGGACCTGCCGCCAAGTCTGGCCGGGGGACAGTGACACATTCCCGGGTAGCCTGAGTGGCTGCTCCCGCTGAGCTCTTACTTCCATGGGCATGTTCCTCACCGGGACATACTACCAAGTGTGGCCGGGTTTCGAGCTCCAAACTCGGCTTGCACTTGGTCGCTTGGGGGGTCCCCTCCGCTCCGGGAAGGGCGCCCTCCAGCGGGCAGACGAGGGTACTTCTAGTCTGCCCGAGCTCCATGGGGCCCCTCTCGCCCCTAGGCTCCCCGCCCAGGGTTCCAGGGTCCCGGATACAGCCACCCTGTCGAGTTCGGTATAGGGTACCGGGCCTGGCTGGAATCACGCCGGGATCGGTGAGACCTCCTCGGCCGCGGCTCAGCCTCCAAACTCCCTTTCGCGGTTCTCTTCCCTTCAACTTCCATGGGCATGTTCCACACCGGGACCTCCGACCAAGTGTGGCCGGGGAACAGTCACCCAGGCCCGGGTAGCCTCAGCGGCTGCTCCCGCTGAGGTCAACTTGGAGGTTGGAGCTCCGACTTCCATGGGCACTATTCCTCCCCGGGACCTGCCGCCAAGTCTGGCCGGGGGACAGTGACACATTCCCGGGTAGCCTGAGCGGCTGCTCCCGCTGAACTCTTTAGTTCCATGGGCATGTTCCTCATCAGGAATCAACGACCAAGTGTGGCCGAGGGACAGTGACACATTCCCGGGTAGCCTCAGCAGCTGCTCCCGCTGAGCTACTTCCATGAGCACTATTCCTCCCCGGGACCTGCCGCCAAGTCTGGCCGGGGGACAGTGACACATTCCCGGGTAGCCTGAGTGGCTGCTCCCGCTGAGCTACTTCCATGGGAACTATTCCTCCCCGGGACTTGCCGCCAAGTCTTGGCCGGGGGACAGTGACACATTCCCGGGTAGCCTGAGTGGCTGCTCCCGCTGAGCTACTTCCATGGGAACTATTCCTCCCCGGGACTTGCCGCCAAGTCTTGGCCGGGGGACAGTGACACATTCCCGTGTAGCCTGAGTGGCTGCTCCCGCTGAGCTCTTACTTCCATGGGCATGTTCCTCACCGGGACATACTACCAAGTGTGGCCGGGTTTCGAGCTCCAAACTCGGCTTGCACTTGGTCGCTTGGGGGGTCCCCTCCGCTCCGGGAAGGGCGCCCTCCAGCGGGCAGACGAGGGTACTTCTAGTCTGCCCGAGCTCCATGGGGCCCCTCTCGCCCCTAGGCTCCCGGCCCAGGGTTCCAGGGTCGCGGATCCAGCCACCATGCGGAGTTCGGTTTGGGTACCGGGCCTGGCAGAAATCACGCCGGGATCGGTGAGCCCTCCTCGGCCGCGGCTTCGCGCAAAAACTCCCTTTCGCGGTTCTCTTCACTTCAACTTCCATGGACACGTTCCACACTTGGACCTACGACCAAGTGTGCCCGGGGAACAGTAACCCATGCCCGGGCAGCCTCAGCAAGTGCTCCGGCTGAGGTCAGTTTGGAGGTTTGAGCTCCGACTTCCATGGCCATGTTCCTCACCGGGACCTACGACCAAGCGTGGCCGGGTTTCGAGCTCCAAACTCGGCTTGCACTTGGTGGCCAAGGGGGTCCCCTCCGCTCCGGGAAGGGCGCCCTCCAGCGGGCAGACGAGGTTACTTCTAGTCTGCCCGAGCTCCATGGGGCATTATTCCTCCCCGGGACTTGCCGCCAAGTCTGGCCGGGGGACAGTGACACTTGGCCGGGTAGGCGAAGTGGCTTCTCCCGCTGACTTGCCCCTTTGGAAGTAGGAGCTCCTACTTCCATGGGCATTATTCCTCCCCGGGACTTGCCGCCAAGTCTGGCCGGGGGACAGTGACACTTGGCCGGGTAGGCGAAGTGGCTTCTCCCGCTGACTTGCCCCTTTGGAAGTAGGAGCTCCTACTTCCATGGGCATTATTCCTCCCCGGGACTTGCCGCCAAGTCTGGCCGGGGGACAGTGACACTTGGCCGGGTAGGCGAAGTGGCTTCTCCCGCTGACTTGCCCCTTTGGAAGTAGGAGCTCTTACTTCCATGGGCATTATACCTCTCGAAGACTTAGAGCCAAGTGAGCTCCTACTTCCATGGGCATTATTCCTCCCCGGGACTTGCCGCCAAGTCTGGCCGGGGGACAGTGACACTTGGCCGGGTAGGCGAAGTGGCTTCTCCCGCTGACTTGCCCCTTTGGAAGTAGGAGCTCTTACTTCCATGGGCATTATACCTCTCGAAGACGTAGAGCCAAGTGAGCTCCTACTTCCATGGGCATTATTCCTCCCCGGGACTTGCCGCCAAGTCTGGCCGGGGGACAGTGACACTTGGCCGGGTAGGCCAAGTGGCTTCTCCCGCTGACTTGCCCCTTTGGAAGTAGGAGCTCCTACTTCCATGGGCATTATTCCTCCCCGGGACTTGCCGCCAAGTCTGGCCGGGGGACAGTGACACTTGGCCGGGTAGGCGAAGTGGCTTCTCCCGCTGACTTGCCCCTTTGGAAGTAGGAGCTCCTACTTCCATGGGCATTATTCCTCCCCGGGACTTGCCGCCAAGTCTGGCCGGGGGACAGTGACACTTGGCCGGGTAGGCGAAGTGGCTTCTCCCGCTGACTTGCCCCTTTGGAAGTAGGAGCTCTTACTTCCATGGGCATTATACCTCTCGAAGACTTAGAGCCAAGTGAGCTCCTACTTCCATGGGCATTATTCCTCCCCGGGACTTGCCGCCAAGTCTGGCCGGGGGACAGTGACACTTGGCCGGGTAGGCGAAGTGGCTTCTCCCGCTGACTTGCCCCTTTGGAAGTAGGAGCTCCTACTTCCATGGGCATTATTCCTCCCCGGGACTTGCCGCCAAGTCTGGCCGGGGGACAGTGACACTTGGCCGGGTAGGCGAAGTGGCTTCTCCCGCTGACTTGCCCCTTTGGAAGTAGGAGCTCCTACTTCCATGGGCATTATTCCTCCCCGGGACTTGCCGCCAAGTCTGGCCGGGGGACAGTGACACTTGGCCGGGTAGGCGAAGTGGCTTCTCCCGCTGACTTGCCCCTTTGGAAGTAGGAGCTCCTACTTCCATGGGCATTATTCCTCCCCGGGACTTGCCGCCAAGTCTGGCCGGGGGACAGTGACACTTGGCCGGGTAGGCGAAGTGGCTTCTCCCGCTTACTTGCCCCTTTGGAAGTAGGAGCTCCTACTTCCATGGGCATTATTCCTCCCCGGGACTTGCCGCCAAGTCTGGCCGGGGGACAGTGACACTTGGCCGGGTAGGCGAAGTGGCTTCTCCCGCTGACTTGCCCCTTTGGAAGTAGGAGCTCTTACTTCCATGGGCATTATACCTCTCGAAGACTTAGAGCCAAGTGAGCTCCTACTTCCATGGGCATTATTCCTCCCCGGGACTTGCCGCCAAGTCTGGCCGGGGGACAGTGACAATTGGCCGGGTAGGCGAAGTGGCTTCTCCCGCTGACTTGCCCCTTTGGAAGTAGGAGCTCCTACTTCCATGGGCATTATTCCTCCCCGGGACTTGCCGCCAAGTCTGGCCGGGGGACAGTGACATGTGGCCGGATAGGCCAAGTGGCTTCTCCCGCTGACTTGCCCCTTTGGAAGTAGGAGCTCCTACTTCCATGGGCATTATTCCTCCCCGGGACCTACAGCCAAGAGTGGCCGGGGGACAGTGACACTTGGCCGGGTAGGCGAAGTGGCTTCTCCCGCTGACTTGCCCCTTTGGAAGTAGGAGCTCCTACTTCCATGGGCATTATTCCTCCCCGGGACTTGCCGCCAAGTCTGGCCGGGGGACAGCGACATGTGGCCGGATAGGCCAAGTGGCTTCTCCCGCTGACTTGCCCCTTTGGAAGTAGGAGCTCCTACTTCCATGGGCATTATTCCTCCCCGGGACCTACAGCCAAGAGTGGCCGGGGGACAGTGACACTTGGCCGGGTAGGCCAAGTGGCTTCTCCCGCTGACTTGCCCCTTTGGAAGTAGGAGCTCCTACTTCCATGGGCATTATTCCTCCCCGGGACTTGCCGCCAAGTCTGGCCGGGGGACAGTGACACTTGGCCGGGTAGGCGAAGTGGCTTCTCCCGCTGACTTGCCCCTTTGGAAGTAGGAGCTCCTACTTCCATGGGCATTATTCCTCCCCGGGACCTACTGCCAAGTGTGGCCGGGGGACAGTGACATGTGGCCGGATAGGCCAAGTGGCTTCTCCCGCTGACTTGCCCCTTTGGAAGTAGGAGCTCCTACTTCCATGGGCATTATTCCTCCCCGGGACTTGCCGCCAAGTCTGGCCGGGGGACAGTGACACTTGGCCGGGTAGGCGAAGTGGCTTCTCCCGCTGACTTGCCCCTTTGGAAGTTGGAGCTCTTACTTCCATGGGCATTATACCTCTCGAAGACTTAGAGCCAAGTGAGCTCCTACTTCCATGGGCATTATTCCTCCCCGGGACTTGCCGCCAAGTCTGGCCGGGGGACAGTGACACTTGGCCGGGTAGGCGAAGTGGCTTCTCCCGCTGACTTGCCCCTTTGGAAGTAGGAGCTCCTACTTCCATGGGCATTATTCCTCCCCGGGACCTACTGCCAAGTGTGGCCGGGGGACAGTGACATGTGGCCGTATAGGCCAAGTGGCTTCTCCCGCTGACTTGCCCCTTTGGAAGTAGGAGCTCCTACTTCCATGGGCATTATTCCTCCCCGGGACTTGCCGCCAAGTCTGGCCGGGGGACAGTGACACTCGGCCGGGTAGGCGAAGTGGCTTCTCCCGCTGACTTGCCCCTTTGGAAGTAGGAGCTCCTACTTCCATGGGCATTATTCCTCCCCGGGACCTACTGCCAAGTGTGGCCGGGGAACAGTGACTCTTGGCCGGATAGGCCAAGTGGCTTCTCCCGCTGACTGGCCCTTTTGGAAGTAGGAGCTCCTACTTCCATGGGCATTATTCCTCCCCGGGACCTACAGCCAAGTGTGGCCGGGGAACAGTGACTCTTTGCCGGATAGGCCAAGTGGCTTCTCCCGCTGACTTGCCCCTTTGGAAGTAGGAGCTCCTACTTCCATGGGCATTATTCCTCCCCGGGACCTACAGCCAAGTGTGGCCGGGGAACAGTGACTCTTGGCCGGATAGGCCAAGTGGCTTCTCCCGCTGACTTGCCCCTTTGGAAGTAGGAGCTCTTACTTCCATGGGCAGTATACCTCTCGGGGACTTAGAGCCAAGTGTCTTCACCCTTTGGAGGTAGTAGCTCCTACTTCCATGTGCATTATTCCTCCCCGGGACATACTGCCAAGTGTGGCCGGGGAACAGTGACTCTTGGCCGGATAGGCCAAGTGGCTTCTCCCGCTGACTTGCCCCTATGGAAGTAGGAGCTCTTACTTCCATGGGCATTATTCCTCCCCGGGACCTACTGCCAAGTGTGGCCGGGGAACAGTGACTCTTGGCCGGATAGGCCAAGTGGCTTCTCCCGCTGACTTGCCCCTTTGGAAGTAGGAGCTCCCACTTCCATGGGCATTATTCCTCCCCGGGACCTACTGCCAAGTGTGGCCGGGGAACAGTGACTCTTGGCCGGATAGGCCAAGTGGCTTCTCCCGCTGACTTGCCCCTTTGGAGGTAGTAGCTCCTACTTCCATGGGCATTATTCCTCCCCGGGACCTACTGCCAAGTGTGGCCGGGGAACAGTGACTCTTGGCCGGATAGGCCAAGTGGCTTCTCCCGCTGACTTGCCCCTTTGGAAGTAGGAGCTCCTACTTCCATGGGCATTATTCCTCCCCGGGACCTACTGCCAAGTGTGGCCGGGGGACAGTGACATGTGGCCGGATAGGCCAAGTGGCTTCTCCCGCTGACTTGCCCCTTTGGAAGTAGGAGCTCCTACTTCCATGGGCATTATTCCTCCCCGGGACCTACAGCCAAGAGTGGCCGGGGGACAGTGACACTTGGCCGGGTAGGCGAGGTGGCTTCTCCCGCTGACTTGACCCTTTGGAAGTAGGAGCTCCTACTTCCATGGGCATTATTCCTCCCCGGGACTTGCCGCCAAGTCTGGCCGGGGGACAGTGACATGTGGCCGGATAGGCCAAGTGGCTTCTCCCGCTGACTTGCCCCTTTGGAAGTAGGAGCTCCTACTTCCATGGGCATTATTCCTCCCGGGGACTTGCCGCCAAGTCTGGCCGGGGGACAGTGACACTCGGCCGGGTAGGCGAAGTGGCTTCTCCCGCTGACTTGCCCCTTTGGAAGTAGGAGCTCCTACTTCCATGGGCATTATTCCTCCCCGGGACCTACTGCCAAGTGTGGCCGGGGGACAGTGACACTTGGCCGGGTAGGCGAAGTGGCTTCTCCCGCTGACTTGACCCTTTGGAAGTAGGAGCTCCTACTTCCATGGGCATTATTCCTCCCCGGGACCTCCTGCCAAGTGTGGCCGGGGAACAGTGACTCTTGGCCGGATAGGCCAAGTGGCTTCTCCCGCTGACTTGCCCCTTTGGAAGTAGGAGCTCCTACTTCCATGGGCATTATTCCTCCCCGGGACCTACAGCCAAGTGTGGCCGGGGAACAGTGACTCTTTGCCGGATAGGCCAAGTGGCTTCTCCCGCTGACTTGCCCCTTTGGAAGTAGGAGCTCCTACTTCCATGGGCATTATTCCTCCCCTCGACCTACAGCCAAGTGTGGCCGGGGAACAGTGACTCTTTGCCGGATAGGCCAAGTGGCTTCTCCCGCTGACTTGCCCCTTTGGAGGTAGTAGCTCCTACTTCCATGGGCATTATTCCTCCCCGGGACATACTGCCAAGTGTGGCCGGGGAACAGTGACTCTTTGCCGGATAGGCCAAGTGGCTTCTCCCGCTGACTTGCCCCTTTGGAGGTAGTAGCTCCTACTTCCATGGGCATTATTCCTCCCCGGGACCTACAGCCAAGAGTGGCCGGGGAACAGTGACTCTTGGCCGGATAGGCCAAGTGGCTTCTCCCGCTGACTTGCCCCTTTGGAAGTAGGAGCTCCTACTTCCATGGGCATTATTCCTCCCCGGGACCTACTGCCAAGTGTGGCCGGGGAACAGTGACTCTTGGCCGGATAGGCCAAGTGGCTTCTCCCGCTGACTTGCCCCTATGGAAGTAGGAGCTCTTACTTCCATGGGCAGTATACCACTCGGGGACTTAGAGCCAAGTGTCTTCACCCTTTGGAGGTAGTAGCTCCTACTTCCATGGGCATTATTCCTCCCCGGGACATACTGCAAATTGTGGCCGGGGAACAGTGACTCTTGGCCGGATAAGCCAAGTGGCTTCTCCCGCTGACTTGCCCCTTTGAAGGTAGTAGCTCCTACTTCCATGGGCATTATTCCTCCCCGGGACCTACAGCCAAGAGTGGCCGGGGAACAGTGACTCTTGGCCGGATAGGCCAAGTGGCTTCTCCCGCTGACTTGCCCCTTTGGAAGTAGGAGCTCTCACTTCCATGGGCAGTATACCTCTCGGGGACTTAGAGCCAAGTGTCTTCGCCCTTTGGAGGTAGGAGCTCTTACTTCCATGGGCATTATTCCTCTCCGGGACTTACAGCCAAGTGTGGCCGGGGAACAGTGACACTTGGCCGGGTAGGCCAAGTGGCTGCTCCCGCTGACTTGCCCCTTTTGAAGTAGGAGCTCCTACTTCCATGGGCATTATTCCACCCCGGGACCTACAGCCAAGTGTGGACGGGGGACAGTGACATGTGGCCGGATAGGCCAAGTGGCTTCTCCCGCTGACTTGCCCCTTTGGAAGTAGGAGCTCCTACTTCCATGGGCATTATTCCTCCCCGGGACCTACTGCCAAGTGTGGCCGGGGAACAGTGACTCTTGGCCGGGTAGGCCAAGTGGCTTCTCCCGCTGACTTGCCCCTTTGGAAGTAGGAGCTCCTACTTCCATGGGCATTATTCCTCTCCGGGACCTACTGCCAAGTGTGGCCGGGGAACAGTGACTCTTGGCCGGATAGGCCAAGTGGCTTCTCCCGCTGACTTGCCCCTTTGGAAGTAGGAGCTCTTACTCCCATGGGCAGTATACCTCTCGGGGACTTAGAGCCAAGTGTCTTCACCCTTTGGAGGTAGTAGCTCCTACTTCCATGGGCATTATTCCTCCCCGGGACCTACTGCCAAGTGTGGCCGGGGAACAGTGACTCTTGGCCGGATAGGCCAAGTGGCTCTTCTCCCGCTGACTTGCCCCTTTGGAAGTAGGAGCTCCTACTTCCATGGGCATTATTCCTCCCCGGGACCTACAGCCAAGTGTGGCCGGGGAACAGTGACTCTTGGCCGGATAGGCCAAGTGGCTTCTCCCGCTGACTTGCCCCTTTGGAAGTAGGAGCTCTTACTTCCATGGGCATTATACCTCTCGGGGACTTAGAGCCAAGTGTCTTCACCCTTTGGAGGTAGGAGCTCCTACTTCCATGGGCATTATTCCTCCCCGGGACCTACTGCCAAGTGTGGCCGGGGAACAGTGACTCTTGGCCGGATAGGCCAAGTGGCTTCTCCCGCTGACTTGCCCCTATTGAAGTAGGAGCTCTTACTTCCATGGGCATTATTCCTCCCCGGGACCTACTGCCAAGTGTGGCCGGGGAACAGTGACTCTTGGCCGGATAGGCCAAGTGGCTTCTCCCGCTGACTTGCCCCTTTGGAAGTAGGAGCTCTTACTTCCATGGGCATTATTCCTCCCCGGGACCTACTGCCAAGTGTGGCCGGGGAACAGTGACTCTTGGCCGGATAGGCCAAGTGGCTTCTCCCGCCGACTTGCCCCTTTGGAAGTAGGAGCTCCCACTTCCATGGGCATTATTCCTCCCCGGGACATACTGCCAAGTGTGGCCGGGGAACAGTGACTCTTGGCCGGATAGTCCAAGTGGCTTCTCCCGCTGACTTGCCCCTTTGGAAGTAGGAGCTCCTACTTCCATGGGCATTATTCCTCCCCGGGACCTACAGCCAAGAGTGGCCGGGGGACAGTGACATGTGGCCGGATAGGCCAAGTGGCTTCTCCCGCTGACTTGCCCCTTTGGAAGTAGGAGCTCCTACTTCCATGGGCATTATTCCTCCCCGGGACCTACTGCCAAGTGTGGCCGGGGAACAGTGACTCTTGGCCGGATAGGCCAAGTGGCTTCTCCCGCTGACTTGCCCCTATGGAAGTAGGAGCTCTTACTTCCATGGGCATTATTCCTCCCCGGGACCTACTGCCAAGTGTGGCCGGGGAACAGTGACTCTTGGCCGGATAGGCCAAGTGGCTTCTCCCGCTGACTTGCCCCTTTGGAAGTAGGAGCTCTCACTTCCATGGGCAGTATACCTCTCGGGGACTTAGAGCCAAGTGTCTTCACCCTTTGGAGGTAGGAGCTCTTACTTCCATGGGCATTATTCCTCTCCGGGACCTACAGCCAAGTGTGGCCGGGGAACAGTGACACTTGGCCGGATAGGCCAAGTGGCTGCTCCCGCTGACTTGCCCCTTTGGAAGTAGGAGCTCCTACTTCCATGGGCATTATTCCACCCCGGGACCTACAGCCAAGTGTGGCCGGGGGACAGTGACATGTGGCCGGATAGGCCAAGTGGCTTCTCCCGCTGACTTGCCCCTTTGGAAGTAGGAGCTCCTACTTCCATGGGCATTATTCCTCCCCGGGACCTACTGCCAAGTTGGCCGGGGAACAGTGACTCTTGGCCGGGTAGGCCAAGTGGCTTCTCCCGCTGACTTGCCCCTTTGGAAGTAGGAGCTCCTACTTCCATGGGCATTATTCCTCCCCGGGACCTACTGCCAAGTGTGGCCGGGGAACAGTGACTCTTGGCCGGGTAGGCCAAGTGGCTTCTCCCGCTGACTTGCCCCTTTGGAAGTAGGAGCTCTTACTCCCATGGGCAGTATACCTCTCGGGGACTTAGAGCCAAGTGTCTTCACCCTTTGGAGGTAGTAGCTCCTACTTCCATGGGCATTATTCCTCCCCGGGACCTACTGCCAAGTGTAGCCGGGGAACAGTGACTCTTGGCCGGATAGAACTAGTGGCTTCTCCCGCTGACTTGCCCCTTTGGAAGTAGGAGCTCCTACTTCCATGGGCATTATTCCTCCCCGGGACCTACTGCCAAGAGTGGCCGGGGAACAGTGACTCTTGGCCGGATAGGCCAAGTGGCTTCTCCCGCTGACTTGCCCCTTTGGAAGTAGGAGCTCCTACTTCCATGGGCATTATTCCTCCCCGGGACCTACTGCCAAGTAAGGCCGGGGAACAGTGACTCTTGGCCGGATAGAACTAGTGGCTTCTTCCGCTGACTTGCCCCTTTGGAAGTAGGAGCTCCTACTTCCATGGGCATTATTCCTCCCCGGGACCTACAGCCAAGCTTGGCCGGGGGACAGTGACATGTGGCCGGATAGGCCAAGTGGCTTCTCCCGCTGACTTGCCCCTTTGGAGGTAGGAGCTCTTACTTCCATGGGCATTATTCCTCTCCGGGACCTACAGCCAAGTGTGGCCGGGGAACAGTGAAACTTGGCCGAATAGGCCAAGTG
The DNA here is from genome assembly GCF_040894005.1 of Engystomops pustulosus. NCBI lineage: Eukaryota > Metazoa > Chordata > Amphibia > Anura > Leptodactylidae > Engystomops > Engystomops pustulosus. The sequence goes on along the minus strand of NW_027285629.1, from coordinate 1,575 downwards.
GCTGCTCCCGCTGACTTGCCCCTTTGGAAGTAGGAGCTCCTACTTCCATGGGCATTATTCCTCCCCGGGACCTATAGCCAAGTGTGGCCGGGGGACGGTGACATGTGGCCGGATAGGCCGAGCGGCTTCTCCCGCTGACGTCATCGCTTTGGAAGTAGGAGCTCCTACTTCCATGGGCTTGTTCCTCCCCGGGACTTGCCGCCAAGTCTGGCCGGGGGACAGTGACATGTGGCCGGATAGGCCAACTGGCTGCTCCCGCTGAGCCCCTACTTCCATGGGCTTGTTCGTCCCCCGGGACTTGCCGCCAAGTCTGGCCGGGGAACAGTGACATGCCGCCGGATACGGCCGAGCGGCTGCTCCCGCTGACGTCATCGCTTTGGAAGTAGGAGCTCCTACTTCCATGGGCTTGTTCCTCCCCGGGACTTGCCGCCAAGTCTGGCCGGGGGACAGTGACATGTGGCCGGATAGGCCAACTGGCTGCTCCCGCTGAGCCCCTACTTCCATGGGCTTGTTCGTCCCCGGGACTTGCCGCCAAGTCTGGCCGGGGAACAGTGACATGCCGCCGGATACGGCCGAGCGGCTGCTCCCGCTGACGTCATCACTTTGGAAGTCGGAGCTCCTACTTCCATGGGCTTGTTCCTCCCCGGGACTTGCCGCCAAGTCTGGCCGGGGGACAGTGACATGTGGCCGGATAGGCCAACTGGCTGCTCCCGCTGAGCCCCTACTTCCATGGGCTTGTTCGTCCCCGGGACTTGCCGCCAAGTCTGGCCGGGGAACAGTGACATGCCGCCGGATACGGCCGAGCGGCTGCTCCCGCTGACGTCATCACTTTGGAAGTCGGAGCTCCTACTTCCATGGGCTTGTTCCTCCCCGGGACTTGCCGCCAAGTCTGGCCGGGGGACAGTGACATGTGGCCGGATAGGCCAACTGGCTGCTCCCGCTGAGCCCCTACTTCCATGGGCTTGTTCGTCCCCGGGACTTGCCGCCAAGTCTGGCCGGGGAACAGTGACATGCCGCCGGATACGGCCGAGCGGCTGCTCCCGCTGACGTCATCACTTTGGAAGTCGGAGCTCCTACTTCCATGGGCTTGTTCCTCCCCGGGACTTGCCGCCAAGTCTGGCCGGGGGACAGTGACATGTGGCCGGATAGGCCAACTGGCTGCTCCCGCTGAGCCCCTACTTCCATGGGCTTGTTCGTCCCCGGGACTTGCCGCCAAGTCTGGCCGGGGAACAGTGACATGCCGCCGGATACGGCCGAGCGGCTGCTCCCGCTGACGTCATCACTTTGGAAGTCGGAGCTCCTACTTCCATGGGCTTGTTCCTCCCCGGGACTTGCCGCCAAGTCTGGCCGGGGGACAGTGACATGTGGCCGGATAGGCCAACTGGCTGCTCCCGCTGAGCCCCTACTTCCATGGGCTTGTTCGTCCCCGGGACTTGCCGCCAAGTCTGGCCGGGGAACAGTGACATGCCGCCGGATACGGCCGAGCGGCTGCTCCCGCTGACGTCATCACTTTGGAAGTCGGAGCTCCTACTTCCATGGGCTTGTTCCTCCCCGGGACTTGCCGCCAAGTCTGGC
>NW_027285628.1:0-35138 GCF_040894005.1 Engystomops pustulosus | reverse complement strand
TTTCAATGCATTTCTGGCTAAAAGAGCTAAGATCGTGATTGTCTCTGTTGCTGAATGAGCTAGGACGCTATTCAACTCTAATCTAAGAGAGACTCACTAACTTCATGTAGGAACACCGTTACTTTGTCTCCTAACTCATTTTCCTAACAAGACAACCTCAATGATAAGACGCACACTGTTTTCAATGCATTTCTGGCTAAAAGAGCTAAGATCGTGATTGTCTCTGTTGCTGAATGAGCTAGGACGCTATTCAACTCTAATCTAAGAGAGACTCACTAACTTCATGTAGGAACACCGTTACTTTGTCTCCTAACTCATTTTCCTAACAAGACAACCTCAATGATAAGACGCACACTGTTTTCAATGCATTTCTGGCTAAAAGAGCTAAGATCGTGATTGTCTCTGTTGCTGAATGAGATAGGACGCTATTCAACTCTAATCTAAGAGAGACTCACTAACTTCATGTAGGAACACCGTTACTTTGTCTCCTAACTCATTTTCCTAACAAGACAACCTCAATGATAAGACGCACACTGTTTTCAATGCATTTCTGGCTAAAAGAGCTAAGATCGTGATTGTCTCTGTTGCTGAATGAGCTAGGACGCTATTCAACTCTAATCTAAGAGAGACTCACTAACTTCATGTAGGAACACCGTTACTTTGTCTCCTAACTCATTTTCCTAACAAGACAACCTCAATGATAAGACGCACACTGTTTTCAATGCATTTCTGGCTAAAAGAGCTAAGATCGTGATTGTCTCTGTTGCTGAATGAGCTAGGACGCTATTCAACTCTAATCTAAGAGAGACTCACTAACTTCATGTAGGAACACCGTTACTTTGTCTCCTAACTCATTTTCCTAACAAGACAACCTCAATGATAAGACGCACACTGTTTTCAATGCATTTCTGGCTAAAAGAGCTAAGATCGTGATTGTCTCTGTTGCTGAATGAGCTAGGACGCTATTCAACTCTAATCTAAGAGAGACTCACTAACTTCATGTAGGAACACCGTTACTTTGTCTCCTAACTCATTTTCCTAACAAGACAACCTCAATGATAAGACGCACACTGTTTTCAATGCATTTCTGGCTAAAAGAGCTAAGATCGTGATTGTCTCTGTTGCTGAATGAGCTAGGACGCTATTCAACTCTAATCTAAGAGAGACTCACTAACTTCATGTAGGAACACCGTTACTTTGTCTCCTAACTCATTTTCCTAACAAGACAACCTCAATGATAAGACGCACACTGTTTTCAATGCATTTCTGGCTAAAAGAGCTAAGATCGTGATTGTCTCTGTTGCTGAATGAGCTAGGACGCTATTCAACTCTAATCTAAGAGAGACTCACTAACTTCATGTAGGAACACCGTTACTTTGTCTCCTAACTCATTTTCCTAACAAGACAACCTCAATGATAAGACGCACACTGTTTTCAATGCATTTCTGGCTAAAAGAGCTAAGATCGTGATTGTCTCTGTTGCTGAATGAGCTAGGACGCTATTCAACTCTAATCTAAGAGAGACTCACTAACTTCATGTAGGAACACCGTTACTTTGTCTCCTAACTCATTTTCCTAACAAGACAACCTCAATGATAAGACGCACACTGTTTTCAATGCATTTCTGGCTAAAAGAGCTAAGATCGTGATTGTCTCTGTTGCTGAATGAGCTAGGACGCTATTCAACTCTAATCTAAGAGAGACTCACTAACTTCATGTAGGAACACCGTTACTTTGTCTCCTAACTCATTTTCCTAACAAGACAACCTCAATGATAAGACGCACACTGTTTTCAATGCATTTCTGGCTAAAAGAGCTAAGATCGTGATTGTCTCTGTTGCTGAATGAGCTAGGACGCTATTCAACTCTAATCTAAGAGAGACTCACTAACTTCATGTAGGAACACCGTTACTTTGTCTCCTAACTCATTTTCCTAACAAGACAACCTCAATGATAAGACGCACACTGTTTTCAATGCATTTCTGGCTAAAAGAGCTAAGATCGTGATTGTCTCTGTTGCTGAATGAGCTAGGACGCTATTCAACTCTAATCTAAGAGACTCTCACTAACTTCATGTAGGAACACCGTTACTTTGTCTCCTAACTCATTTTCCTAACAAGACAACCTCAATGATAAGACGCACACTGTTTTCAATGCATTTCTGGCTAAAAGAGCTAAGATCGTGATTGTCTCTGTTGCTGAATGAGCTAGGACGCTATTCAACTCTAATCTAAGAGAGACTCACTAACTTCATGTAGGAACACCGTTACTTTGTCTCCTAACTCATTTTCCTAACAAGACAACCTCAATGATAAGACGCACACTGTTTTCAATGCATTTCTGGCTAAAAGAGCTAAGATCGTGATTGTCTCTGTTGCTGAATGAGCTAGGACGCTATTCAACTCTAATCTAAGAGAGACTCACTAACTTCATGTAGGAACACCGTTACTTTGTCTCCTAACTCATTTTCCTAACAAGACAACCTCAATGATAAGACGCACACTGTTTTCAATGCATTTCTGGCTAAAAGAGCTAAGCTCGTGATTGTCTCTGTTGCTGAATGAGCTAGGACGCTATTCAACTCTAATCTAAGAGAGACTCACTAACTTCATGTAGGAACACCGTTACTTTGTCTCCTAACTCATTTTCCTAACAAGACAACCTCAATGATAAGACGCACACTGTTTTCAATGCATTTCTGGCTAAAAGAGCTAAGATCGTGATTGTCTCTGTTGCTGAATGAGCTAGGACGCTATTCAACTCTAATCTAAGAGAGACTCACTAACTTCATGTAGGAACACCGTTACTTTGTCTCCTAACTCATTTTCCTAACAAGACAACCTCAATGATAAGACGCACACTGTTTTCAATGCATTTCTGGCTAAAAGAGCTAAGATCGTGATTGTCTCTGTTGCTGAATGAGCTAGGACGCTATTCAACTCTAATCTAAGAGAGACTCACTAACTTCATGTAGGAACACCGTTACTTTGTCTCCTAACTCATTTTCCTAACAAGACAACCTCAATGATAAGACGCACACTGTTTTCAATGCATTTCTGGCTAAAAGAGCTAAGATCGTGATTGTCTCTGTTGCTGAATGAGCTAGGACGCTATTCAACTCTAATCTAAGAGAGACTCACTAACTTCATGTAGGAACACCGTTACTTTGTCTCCTAACTCATTTTCCTAACAAGACAACCTCAATGATAAGACGCACACTGTTTTCAATGCATTTCTGGCTAAAAGAGCTAAGATCGTGATTGTCTCTGTTGCTGAAAGAGCTAGGACGCTATTCAACTCTAATCTAAGAGAGACTCACTAACTTCATGTAGGAACACCGTTACTTTGTCTCCTAACTCATTTTCCTAACAAGACAACCTCAATGATAAGACGCACACTGTTTTCAATGCATTTCTGGCTAAAAGAGCTAAGATCGTGATTGTCTCTGTTGCTGAATGAGCTAGGACGCTATTCAACTCTAATCTAAGAGAGACTCACTAACTTCATGTAGGAACACCGTTACTTTGTCTCCTAACTCATTTTCCTAACAAGACAACCTCAATGATAAGACGCACACTGTTTTCAATGCATTTCTGGCTAAAAGAGCTAAGATCGTGATTGTCTCTGTTGCTGAATGAGCTAGGACGCTATTCAACTCTAATCTAAGAGAGACTCACTAACTTCATGTAGGAACACCGTTACTTTGTCTCCTAACTCATTTTCCTAACAAGACAACCTCAATGATAAGACGCACACTGTTTTCAATGCATTTCTGGCTAAAAGAGCTAAGATCGTGATTGTCTCTGTTGCTGAATGAGCTAGGACGCTATTCAACTCTAATCTAAGAGAGACTCACTAACTTCATGTAGGAACACCGTTACTTTGTCTCCTAACTCATTTTCCTAACAAGACAACCTCAATGATAAGACGCACACTGTTTTCAATGCATTTCTGGCTAAAAGAGCTAAGATCGTGATTGTCTCTGTTGCTGAATGAGCTAGGACGCTATTCAACTCTAATCTAAGAGAGACTCACTAACTTCATGTAGGAACACCGTTACTTTGTCTCCTAACTCATTTTCCTAACAAGACAACCTCAATGATAAGACGCACACTGTTTTCAATGCATTTCTGGCTAAAAGAGCTAAGATCGTGATTGTCTCTGTTGCTGAAAGAGCTAGGACGCTATTCAACTCTAATCTAAGAGAGACTCACTAACTTCATGTAGGAACACCGTTACTTTGTCTCCTAACTCATTTTCCTAACAAGACAACCTCAATGATAAGACGCACACTGTTTTCAATGCATTTCTGGCTAAAAGAGCTAAGATCGTGATTGTCTCTGTTGCTGAAAGAGCTAGGACGCTATTCAACTCTAATCTAAGAGAGACTCACTAACTTCATGTAGGAACACCGTTACTTTGTCTCCTAACTCATTTTCCTAACAAGACAACCTCAATGATAAGACGCACACTGTTTTCAATGCATTTCTGGCTAAAAGAGCTAAGATCGTGATTGTCTCTGTTGCTGAATGAGCTAGGACGCTATTCAACTCTAATCTAAGAGAGACTCACTAACTTCATGTAGGAACACCGTTACTTTGTCTCCTAACTCATTTTCCTAACAAGACAACCTCAATGATAAGACGCACACAGTTTTCAATGCATTTCTGGCTAAAAGAGCTAAGATCGTGATTGTCTCTGTTGCTGAATGAGCTAGGACGCTATTCAACTCTAATCTAAGAGAGACTCACTAACTTCATGTAGGAACACCGTTACTTTGTCTCCTAACTCATTTTCCTAACAAGACAACCTCAATGATAAGACGCACACTGTTTTCAATGCATTTCTGACTAAAAGAGCTAAGATCATGATTTTCTCTGTTGCTGAATGAGCTAGGACGCTATTCAACTCTAATCTAAGAGAGACTCACTAACTTCATGTAGGAACACCGTTACTTTGTCTCCTAACTCATTTTCCTAACAAGACAACCTCAATGATAAGACGCACACTGTTTTCAATGCATTTCTGGCTAAAAGAGCTAAGATCGTGATTGTCTCTGTTGCTGAATGAGCTAGGACGCTATTCAACTCTAATCTAAGAGAGACTCACTAACTTCATGTAGGAACACCGTTACTTTGTCTCCTAACTCATTTTCCTAACAAGACAACCTCAATGATAAGACGCACACTGTTTTCAATGCATTTCTGGCTAAAAGAGCTAAGATCGTGATTGTCTCTGTTGCTGAAAGAGCTAGGACGCTATTCAACTCTAATCTAAGAGAGACTCACTAACTTCATGTAGGAACACCGTTACTTTGTCTCCTAACTCATTTTCCTAACAAGACAACCTCAATGATAAGACGCACACTGTTTTCAATGCATTTCTGGCTAAAAGAGCTAAGATCGTGATTGTCTCTGTTGCTGAATGAGCTAGGACGCTATTCAACTCTAATCTAAGAGAGACTCACTAACTTCATGTAGGAACACCGTTACTTTGTCTCCTAACTCATTTTCCTAACAAGACAACCTCAATGATAAGACGCACACTGTTTTCAATGCATTTCTGGCTAAAAGAGCTAAGATCGTGATTGTCTCTGTTGCTGAATGAGCTAGGACGCTATTCAACTCTAAGAGAGACTCACTAACTTCATGTAGGAACACCGTTACTTTGTCTCCTAACTCATTTTCCTAACAAGACAACCTCAATGATAAGACGCACACTGTTTTCAATGCATTTCTGGCTAAAAGAGCTAAGATCGTGATTGTCTCTGTTGCTGAAAGAGCTAGGACGCTATTCAACTCTAATCTAAGAGAGACTCACTAACTTCATGTAGGAACACCGTTACTTTGTCTCCTAACTCATTTTCCTAACAAGACAACCTCAATGATAAGACGCACACTGTTTTCAATGCATTTCTGGCTAAAAGAGCTAAGATCGTGATTGTCTCTGTTGCTGAATGAGCTAGGACGCTATTCAACTCTAATCTAAGAGAGACTCACTAACTTCATGTAGGAACACCGTTACTTTGTCTCCTAACTCATTTTCCTAACAAGACAACCTCAATGATAAGACGCACACTGTTTTCAATGCATTTCTGGCTAAAAGAGCTAAGATCGTGATTTTCTCTGTTGCTGAAAGAGCTAGGACGCTATTCAACTCTAATCTAAGAGAGACTCACTAACTTCATGTAGGAACACCGTTACTTTGTCTCCTAACTCATTTTCCTAACAAGACAACCTCAATGATAAGACGCACACTGTTTTCAATGCATTTCTGGCTAAAAGAGCTAAGATCGTGATTGTCTCTGTTGCTGAATGAGCTAGGACGCTATTCAACTCTAAGAGAGACTCACTAACTTCATGTAGGAACACCGTTACTTTGTCTCCTAACTCATTTTCCTAACAAGACAACCTCAATGATAAGACGCACACTGTTTTCAATGCATTTCTGGCTAAAAGAGCTAAGATCGTGATTGTCTCTGTTGCTGAAAGAGCTAGGACGCTATTCAACTCTAATCTAAGAGAGACTCACTAACTTCATGTAGGAACACCGTTACTTTGTCTCCTAACTCATTTTCCTAACAAGACAACCTCAATGATAAGACGCACACTGTTTTCAATGCATTTCTGGCTAAAAGAGCTAAGATCGTGATTGTCTCTGTTGCTGAATGAGCTAGGACGCTATTCAACTCTAATCTAAGAGAGACTCACTAACTTCATGTAGGAACACCGTTACTTTGTCTCCTAACTCATTTTCCTAACAAGACAACCTCAATGATAAGACGCACACTGTTTTCAATGCATTTCTGGCTAAAAGAGCTAAGATCGTGATTGTCTCTGTTGCTGAAAGAACTAGGACGCTATTCAACTCTAATCTAAGAGAGACTCACTAACTTCATGTAGGAACACCGTTACTTTGTCTCCTAACTCATTTTCCTAACAAGACAACCTCAATGATAAGACGCACACTGTTTTCAATGCATTTCTGGCTAAAAGAGCTAAGATCGTGATTGTCTCTGTTGCTGAATGAGCTAGGACGCTATTCAACTCTAATCTAAGAGAGACTCACTAACTTCATGTAGGAACACCGTTACTTTGTCTCCTAATTCATTTTCCTAACAAGACAACCTCAATGATAAGACGCACACTGTTTTCAATGCATTTCTGGCTAAAAGAGCTAAGATCGTGATTGTCTCTGTTGCTGAAAGAGCTAGGACGCTATTCAACTCTAATCTAAGAGAGACTCACTAACTTCATGTAGGAACACCGTTACTTTGTCTCCTAACTCATTTTCCTAACAAGACAACCTCAATGATAAGACGCACACTGTTTTCAATGCATTTCTGGCTAAAAGAGCTAAGATCGTGATTGTCTCTGTTGCTGAATGAGCTAGGACGCTATTCAACTCTAATCTAAGAGAGACTCACTAACTTCATGTAGGAACACCGTTACTTTGTCTCCTAACTCATTTTCCTAACAAGACAACCTCAATGATAAGACGCACACTGTTTTCAATGCATTTCTGGCTAAAAGAGCTAAGATCGTGATTGTCTCTGTTGCTGAATGAGCTAGGACGCTATTCAACTCTAATCTAAGAGAGACTCACTAACTTCATGTAGGAACACCGTTACTTTGTCTCCTAACTCATTTTCCTAACAAGACAACCTCAATGATAAGACGCACACTGTTTTCAATGCATTTCTGGCTAAAAGAGCTAAGATCGTGATTGTCTCTGTTGCTGAATGAGCTAGGACGCTATTCAACTCTAATCTAAGAGAGACTCACTAACTTCATGTAGGAACACCGTTACTTTGTCTCCTAACTCTTTTCCTAACAAGACAACCTCAATGATAAGACGCACACTGTTTTCAATGCATTTCTGGCTAAAAGAGCTAAGATCGTGATTTTCTCTGTTGCTGAAAGAGCTAGGACGCTATTCAACTCTAATCTAAGAGAGACTCACTAACTTCATGTAGGAACACCGTTACTTTGTCTCCTAACTCATTTTCCTAACAAGACAACCTCAATGATAAGACGCACACTGTTTTCAATGCATTTCTGGCTAAAAGAGCTAAGATCGTGATTGTCTCTGTTGCTGAATGAGCTAGGACGCTATTCAACTCTAATCTAAGAGAGACTCACTAACTTCATGTAGGAACACCGTTACTTTGTCTCCTAACTCATTTTCTTAACAAGACAACCTCAATGATAAGACGCACACTGTTTTCAATGCATTTCTGGCTAAAAGAGCTAAGCTCGTGATTGTCTCTGTTGCTGAATGAGCTAGGACGCTATTCAACTCTAATCTAAGAGAGACTCACTAACTTCATGTAGGAACACCGTTACTTTGTCTCCTAACTCATTTTCCTAACAAGACAACCTCAATGATAAGACGCACACTGTTTTCAATGCATTTCTGGCTAAAAGAGCTAAGATCGTGATTGTCTCTGTTGCTGGAAGAGCTAGGACGCTATTCAACTCTAATCTAAGAGAGACTCACTAACTTCATGTAGGAACACCGTTACTTTGTCTCCTAACTCATTTTCCTAACAAGACAACCTCAATGATAAGACGCACACTGTTTTCAATGCATTTCTGGCTAAAAGAGCTAAGATCGTGATTGTCTCTGTTGCTGGAAGAGCTAGGACGCTATTCAACTCTAATCTAAGAGAGACTCACTAACTTCATGTAGGAACACCGTTACTTTGTCTCCTAACTCATTTTCCTAACAAGACAACCTCAATGATAAGACGCACACTGTTTTCAATGCATTTCTGGCTAAAAGAGCTAAGATCGTGATTGTCTCTGTTGCTGAATGAGCTAGGACGCTATTCAACTCTAATCTAAGAGAGACTCACTAACTTTATGTAGGAACACCGTTACTTTGTCTCCTAACTCATTTTCCTAACAAGACAACCTCAATGATAAGACACACACTGTTTTCAATGCATTTCTGGCTAAAAGAGCTAAGATCGTGATTTTCTCTGTTGCTGAAAGAGCTAGGACGCTATTCAACTCTAATCTAAGAGAGACTCACTAACTTCATGTAGGAACACCGTTACTTTGTCTCCTAATTCATTTTCCTAACAAGACAACCTCAATGATAAGACGCACACTGTTTTCAATGCATTTCTGGCTAAAAGAGCTAAGATCGTGATTGTCTCTGTTGCTGAAAGAGCTAGGACGCTATTCAACTCTAATCTAAGAGAGACTCACTAACTTCATGTAGGAACACCGTTACTTTGTCTCCTAACTCATTTTCCTAACAAGACAACCTCAATGATAAGACGCACACTGTTTTCAATGCATTTCTGGCTAAAAGAGCTAAGATCGTGATTGTCTCTGTTGCTGAATGAGCTAGGACGCTATTCAACTCTAATCTAAGAGAGACTCACTAACTTCATGTAGGAACACCGTTACTTTGTCTCCTAACTCATTTTCCTAACAAGACAACCTCAATGATAAGACGCACACTGTTTTCAATGCATTTCTGGCTAAAAGAGCTAAGATCGTGATTGTCTCTGTTGCTGAATGAGCTAGGACGCTATTCAACTCTAATCTAAGAGAGACTCACTAACTTCATGTAGGAACACCGTTACTTTGTCTCCTAACTCATTTTCCTAACAAGACAACCTCAATGATAAGACGCACACTGTTTTCAATGCATTTCTGGCTAAAAGAGCTAAGATCGTGATTGTCTCTGTTGCTGAATGAGCTAGGACGCTATTCAACTCTAATCTAAGAGAGACTCACTAACTTCATGTAGGAACACCGTTACTTTGTCTCCTAACTCTTTTCCTAACAAGACAACCTCAATGATAAGACGCACACTGTTTTCAATGCATTTCTGGCTAAAAGAGCTAAGATCGTGATTTTCTCTGTTGCTGAAAGAGCTAGGACGCTATTCAACTCTAATCTAAGAGAGACTCACTAACTTCATGTAGGAACACCGTTACTTTGTCTCCTAACTCATTTTCCTAACAAGACAACCTCAATGATAAGACGCACACTGTTTTCAATGCATTTCTGGCTAAAAGAGCTAAGATCGTGATTGTCTCTGTTGCTGAATGAGCTAGGACGCTATTCAACTCTAATCTAAGAGAGACTCACTAACTTCATGTAGGAACACCGTTACTTTGTCTCCTAACTCATTTTCTTAACAAGACAACCTCAATGATAAGACGCACACTGTTTTCAATGCATTTCTGGCTAAAAGAGCTAAGCTCGTGATTGTCTCTGTTGCTGAATGAGCTAGGACGCTATTCAACTCTAATCTAAGAGAGACTCACTAACTTCATGTAGGAACACCGTTACTTTGTCTCCTAACTCATTTTCCTAACAAGACAACCTCAATGATAAGACGCACACTGTTTTCAATGCATTTCTGGCTAAAAGAGCTAAGATCGTGATTGTCTCTGTTGCTGGAAGAGCTAGGACGCTATTCAACTCTAATCTAAGAGAGACTCACTAACTTCATGTAGGAACACCGTTACTTTGTCTCCTAACTCATTTTCCTAACAAGACAACCTCAATGATAAGACGCACACTGTTTTCAATGCATTTCTGGCTAAAAGAGCTAAGATCGTGATTGTCTCTGTTGCTGGAAGAGCTAGGACGCTATTCAACTCTAATCTAAGAGAGACTCACTAACTTCATGTAGGAACACCGTTACTTTGTCTCCTAACTCATTTTCCTAACAAGACAACCTCAATGATAAGACGCACACTGTTTTCAATGCATTTCTGGCTAAAAGAGCTAAGATCGTGATTGTCTCTGTTGCTGAATGAGCTAGGACGCTATTCAACTCTAATCTAAGAGAGACTCACTAACTTTATGTAGGAACACCGTTACTTTGTCTCCTAACTCATTTTCCTAACAAGACAACCTCAATGATAAGACACACACTGTTTTCAATGCATTTCTGGCTAAAAGAGCTAAGATCGTGATTTTCTCTGTTGCTGAAAGAGCTAGGACGCTATTCAACTCTAATCTAAGAGAGACTCACTAACTTTATGTAGGAACACCGTTACTTTGTCTCCTAACTCATTTTCCTAGCAAGACAACCTCAATGATAAGACACACACTGTTTTTAATGCATTTCTGGCTAAAAGAGCTAAGATCGTGATTGTCTCTGTTGCTGAAAGAGCTAGGACGCTATTCAACTCTAATCTAAGAGAGACTCACTAACTTCATGTAGGAACACCGTTACTTTGTCTCCTAACTCATTTTCCTAACAAGACAACCTCAATGATAAGACGCACACTGTTTTCAATGCATTTCTGGCTAAAAGAGCTAAGATCGTGATTGTCTCTTTTGCTGAATGAGCTAGGACGCTATTCAACTCTAATCTAAGAGAGACTCACTAACTTCATGTAGGAACACCGTTACTTTGTCTCCTAACTCATTTTCCTAACAAGACAACCTCAATGATAAGACGCACACTGTTTTCAATGCATTTCTGGCTAAAAGAGCTAAGATCGTGATTGTCTCTGTTGCTGAATGAGCTAGGACGCTATTCAACTCTAATCTAAGAGAGACTCACTAACTTTATGTAGGAACACCGTTACTTTGTCTCCTAACTCATTTTCCTAACAAGACAACCTCAATGATAAGACACACACTGTTTTCAATGCATTTCTGGCTAAAAGAGCTAAGATCGTGATTTTCTCTGTTGCTGAAAGAGCTAGGACGCTATTCAACTCTAATCTAAGAGAGACTCACTAACTTTATGTAGGAACACCGTTACTTTGTCTCCTAACTCATTTTCCTAGCAAGACAACCTCAATGATAAGACACACACTGTTTTCAATGCATTTCTGGCTAAAAGAGCTAAGATCGTGATTGTCTCTGTTGCTGAAAGAGCTAGGACGCTATTCAACTCTAATCTAAGAGAGACTCACTAACTTCATGTAGGAACACCGTTACTTTGTCTCCTAACTCATTTTCCTAACAAGACAACCTCAATGATAAGACGCACACTGTTTTCAATGCATTTCTGGCTAAAAGAGCTAAGATCGTGATTGTCTCTGTTGCTGAATGAGCTAGGACGCTATTCAACTCTAATCTAAGAGAGACTCACTAACTTCATGTAGGAACACCGTTACTTTGTCTCCTAACTCATTTTCCTAACAAGACAACCTCAATGATAAGACGCACACTGTTTTCAATGCATTTCTGGCTAAAAGAGCTAAGCTCGTGATTGTCTCTGTTGCTGAATGAGCTAGGACGCTCTTCAACTCTAATCTAAGAGAGACTCACTAACTTCATGTAGGAACACCGTTACTTTGTCTCCTAACTCATTTTCCTAACAAGACAACCTCAATGATAAGACGCACACTGTTTTCAATGCATTTCTGGCTAAAAGAGCTAAGATCGTGATTTTCTCTGTTGCTGAAAGAGCTAGGACGCTATTCAACTCTAATCTAAGAGAGACTCACTAACTTCATGTAGGAACACCGTTACTTTGTCTCCTAACTCATTTTCCTAACAAGACAACCTCAATGATAAGACGCACACTGTTTTCAATGCATTTCTGGCTAAAAGAGCTAAGATCGTGATTGTCTCTGTTGCTGAATGAGCTAGGACGCTATTCAACTCTAATCTAAGAGAGACTCACTAACTTCATGTAGGAACACCGTTACTTTGTCTCCTAACTCATTTTCCTAACAAGACAACCTCAATGATAAGACGCACACTGTTTTCAATGCATTTCTGGCTAAAAGAGCTAAGATCGTGATTGTCTCTGTTGCTGAAAGAGCTAGGACGCTATTCAACTCTAATCTAAGAGAGACTCACTAACTTCATGTAGGAACACCGTTACTTTGTCTCCTAACTCATTTTCCTAACAAGACAACCTCAATGATAAGACGCACACTGTTTTCAATGCATTTCTGGCTAAAAGAGCTAAGATCGTGATGGTCTCTGTTGCTGAATGAGCTAGGACGCTATTCAACTCTAATCTAAGAGAGACTCACTAACTTCATGTAGGAACACCGTTACTTTGTCTCCTAACTCATTTTCCTAACAAGACAACCTCAATGATAAGACGCACACTGTTTTCAATGCATTTCTGGCTAAAAGAGCTAAGATCGTGATTGTCTCTGTTGCTGAATGAGCTAGGACGCTATTCAACTCTAATCTAAGAGAGACACACTAACTTTATGTAGGAACACCGTTACTTTGTCTCCTAACTCATTTTCCTAACAAGACAACCTCAATGATAAGACGCACACTGTTTTCAATGCATTTCTGGCTAAAAGAGCTAAGATCGTGATTGTCTCTGTTGCTGAATGAGCTAGGACGCTATTCAACTCTAATCTAAGAGAGACTCACTAACTTCATGTAGGAACACCGTTACTTTGTCTCCTAACTCTTTTCCTAACAAGACAACCTCAATGATAAGACGCACACTGTTTTCAATGCATTTCTGGCTAAAAGAGCTAAGATCGTGATTTTCTCTGTTGCTTAAAGAGCTAGGACGCTATTCAACTCTAATCTAAGAGAGACTCACTAACTTCATGTAGGAACACCGTTACTTTGTCTCCTAACTCATTTTCCTAACAAGACAACCTCAATGATAAGACGCACACTGTTTTCAATGCATTTCTGGCTAAAAGAGCTAAGATCGTGATTGTCTCTGTTGCTGAATGAGCTAGGACGCTATTCAACTCTAATCTAAGAGAGACTCACTAACTTCATGTAGGAACACCGTTACTTTGTCTCCTAACTCATTTTCTTAACAAGACAACCTCAATGATAAGACGCACACTGTTTTCAATGCATTTCTGGCTAAAAGAGCTAAGCTCGTGATTGTCTCTGTTGCTGAATGAGCTAGGACGCTATTCAACTCTAATCTAAGAGAGACTCACTAACTTCATGTAGGAACACCGTTACTTTGTCTCCTAACTCATTTTCCTAACAAGACAACCTCAATGATAAGACGCACACTGTTTTCAATGCATTTCTGGCTAAAAGAGCTAAGATCGTGATTGTCTCTGTTGCTGGAAGAGCTAGGACGCTATTCAACTCTAATCTAAGAGAGACTCACTAACTTCATGTAGGAACACCGTTACTTTGTCTCCTAACTCATTTTCCTAACAAGACAACCTCAATGATAAGACGCACACTGTTTTCAATGCATTTCTGGCTAAAAGAGCTAAGATCGTGATTGTCTCTGTTGCTGGAAGAGCTAGGACGCTATTCAACTCTAATCTAAGAGAGACTCACTAACTTCATGTAGGAACACCGTTACTTTGTCTCCTAACTCATTTTCCTAACAAGACAACCTCAATGATAAGACGCACACTGTTTTCAATGCATTTCTGGCTAAAAGAGCTAAGATCGTGATTGTCTCTTTTGCTGAATGAGCTAGGACGCTATTCAACTCTAATCTAAGAGAGACTCACTAACTTCATGTAGGAACACCGTTACTTTGTCTCCTAACTCATTTTCCTAACAAGACAACCTCAATGATAAGACGCACACTGTTTTCAATGCATTTCTGGCTAAAAGAGCTAAGATCGTGATTGTCTCTGTTGCTGAATGAGCTAGGACGCTATTCAACTCTAATCTAAGAGAGACTCACTAACTTTATGTAGGAACACCGTTACTTTGTCTCCTAACTCATTTTCCTAACAAGACAACCTCAATGATAAGACACACACTGTTTTCAATGCATTTCTGGCTAAAAGAGCTAAGATCGTGATTTTCTCTGTTGCTGAAAGAGCTAGGACGCTATTCAACTCTAATCTAAGAGAGACTCACTAACTTTATGTAGGAACACCGTTACTTTGTCTCCTAACTCATTTTCCTAGCAAGACAACCTCAATGATAAGACACACACTGTTTTCAATGCATTTCTGGCTAAAAGAGCTAAGATCGTGATTGTCTCTGTTGCTGAAAGAGCTAGGACGCTATTCAACTCTAATCTAAGAGAGACTCACTAACTTCATGTAGGAACACCGTTACTTTGTCTCCTAACTCATTTTCCTAACAAGACAACCTCAATGATAAGACGCACACTGTTTTCAATGCATTTCTGGCTAAAAGAGCTAAGATCGTGATTGTCTCTGTTGCTGAATGAGCTAGGACGCTATTCAACTCTAATCTAAGAGAGACTCACTAACTTCATGTAGGAACACCGTTACTTTGTCTCCTAACTCATTTTCCTAACAAGACAACCTCAATGATAAGACGCACACTGTTTTCAATGCATTTCTGGCTAAAAGAGCTAAGCTCGTGATTGTCTCTGTTGCTGAATGAGCTAGGACGCTCTTCAACTCTAATCTAAGAGAGACTCACTAACTTCATGTAGGAACACCGTTACTTTGTCTCCTAACTCATTTTCCTAACAAGACAACCTCAATGATAAGACGCACACTGTTTTCAATGCATTTCTGGCTAAAAGAGCTAAGATCGTGATTTTCTCTGTTGCTGAAAGAGCTAGGACGCTATTCAACTCTAATCTAAGAGAGACTCACTAACTTCATGTAGGAACACCGTTACTTTGTCTCCTAACTCATTTTCCTAACAAGACAACCTCAATGATAAGACGCACACTGTTTTCAATGCATTTCTGGCTAAAAGAGCTAAGATCGTGATTGTCTCTGTTGCTGAATGAGCTAGGACGCTATTCAACTCTAATCTAAGAGAGACTCACTAACTTCATGTAGGAACACCGTTACTTTGTCTCCTAACTCATTTTCCTAACAAGACAACCTCAATGATAAGACGCACACTGTTTTCAATGCATTTCTGGCTAAAAGAGCTAAGATCGTGATTGTCTCTGTTGCTGAAAGAGCTAGGACGCTATTCAACTCTAATCTAAGAGAGACTCACTAACTTCATGTAGGAACACCGTTACTTTGTCTCCTAACTCATTTTCCTAACAAGACAACCTCAATGATAAGACGCACACTGTTTTCAATGCATTTCTGGCTAAAAGAGCTAAGATCGTGATGGTCTCTGTTGCTGAATGAGCTAGGACGCTATTCAACTCTAATCTAAGAGAGACTCACTAACTTCATGTAGGAACACCGTTACTTTGTCTCCTAACTCATTTTCCTAACAAGACAACCTCAATGATAAGACGCACACTGTTTTCAATGCATTTCTGGCTAAAAGAGCTAAGATCGTGATTGTCTCTGTTGCTGAATGAGCTAGGACGCTATTCAACTCTAATCTAAGAGAGACACACTAACTTTATGTAGGAACACCGTTACTTTGTCTCCTAACTCATTTTCCTAACAAGACAACCTCAATGATAAGACGCACACTGTTTTCAATGCATTTCTGGCTAAAAGAGCTAAGATCGTGATTGTCTCTGTTGCTGAATGAGCTAGGACGCTATTCAACTCTAATCTAAGAGAGACTCACTAACTTCATGTAGGAACACCGTTACTTTGTCTCCTAACTCTTTTCCTAACAAGACAACCTCAATGATAAGACGCACACTGTTTTCAATGCATTTCTGGCTAAAAGAGCTAAGATCGTGATTTTCTCTGTTGCTGAAAGAGCTAGGACGCTATTCAACTCTAATCTAAGAGAGACTCACTAACTTCATGTAGGAACACCGTTACTTTGTCTCCTAACTCATTTTCCTAACAAGACAACCTCAATGATAAGACGCACACTGTTTTCAATGCATTTCTGGCTAAAAGAGCTAAGATCGTGATTGTCTCTGTTGCTGAATGAGCTAGGACGCTATTCAACTCTAATCTAAGAGAGACTCACTAACTTCATGTAGGAACACCGTTACTTTGTCTCCTAACTCATTTTCTTAACAAGACAACCTCAATGATAAGACGCACACTGTTTTCAATGCATTTCTGGCTAAAAGAGCTAAGCTCGTGATTGTCTCTGTTGCTGAATGAGCTAGGACGCTATTCAACTCTAATCTAAGAGAGACTCACTAACTTCATGTAGGAACACCGTTACTTTGTCTCCTAACTCATTTTCCTAACAAGACAACCTCAATGATAAGACGCACACTGTTTTCAATGCATTTCTGGCTAAAAGAGCTAAGATCGTGATTGTCTCTGTTGCTGGAAGAGCTAGGACGCTATTCAACTCTAATCTAAGAGAGACTCACTAACTTCATGTAGGAACACCGTTACTTTGTCTCCTAACTCATTTTCCTAACAAGACAACCTCAATGATAAGACGCACACTGTTTTCAATGCATTTCTGGCTAAAAGAGCTAAGATCGTGATTGTCTCTGTTGCTGGAAGAGCTAGGACGCTATTCAACTCTAATCTAAGAGAGACTCACTAACTTCATGTAGGAACACCGTTACTTTGTCTCCTAACTCATTTTCCTAACAAGACAACCTCAATGATAAGACGCACACTGTTTTCAATGCATTTCTGGCTAAAAGAGCTAAGATCGTGATTGTCTCTTTTGCTGAATGAGCTAGGACGCTATTCAACTCTAATCTAAGAGAGACTCACTAACTTCATGTAGGAACACCGTTACTTTGTCTCCTAACTCATTTTCCTAACAAGACAACCTCAATGATAAGACGCACACTGTTTTCAATGCATTTCTGGCTAAAAGAGCTAAGATCGTGATTGTCTCTGTTGCTGAATGAGCTAGGACGCTATTCAACTCTAATCTAAGAGAGACTCACTAACTTTATGTAGGAACACCGTTACTTTGTCTCCTAACTCATTTTCCTAACAAGACAACCTCAATGAAAAGACACACACTGTTTTCAATGCATTTCTGGCTAAAAGAGCTAAGATCGTGATTTTCTCTGTTGCTGAAAGAGCTAGGACGCTATTCAACTCTAATCTAAGAGAGACTCACTAACTTTATGTAGGAACACCGTTACTTTGTCTCCTAACTCATTTTCCTAACAAGACAACCTCAATGATAAGACACACACTGTTTTCAATGCATTTCTGGCTAAAAGAGCTAAGATCGTGATTGTCTCTGTTGCTGAAAGAGCTAGGACGCTATTCAACTCTAATCTAAGAGAGACTCACTAACTTCATGTAGGAACACCGTTACTTTGTCTCCTAACTCATTTTCCTAACAAGACAACCTCAATGATAAGACGCACACTGTTTTCAATGCATTTCTGGCTAAAAGAGCTAAGATCGTGATTGTCTCTGTTGCTGAATGAGCTAGGACGCTATTCAACTCTAATCTAAGAGAGACTCACTAACTTCATGTAGGAACACCGTTACTTTGTCTCCTAACTCATTTTCCTAACAAGACAACCTCAATGATAAGACGCACACTGTTTTCAATGCATTTCTGGCTAAAAGAGCTAAGCTCGTGATTGTCTCTGTTGCTGAATGAGCTAGGACGCTCTTCAACTCTAATCTAAGAGAGACTCACTAACTTCATGTAGGAACACCGTTACTTTGTCTCCTAACTCATTTTCCTAACAAGACAACCTCAATGATAAGACGCACACTGTTTTCAATGCATTTCTGGCTAAAAGAGCTAAGATCGTGATTGTCTCTGTTGCTGAATGAGCTAGGACGCTATTCAACTCTAATCTAAGAGAGACTCACTAACTTCATGTAGGAACACCGTTACTTTGCCTCCTAACTCATTTTCCTAACAAGACAACCTCAATGATAAGACGCACACTGTTTTCAATGCATTTCTGGCTAAAAGAGCTAAGATCGTGATTGTCTCTGTTGCTGAATGAGCTAGGACGCTATTCAACTCTTATCTAAGAGAGACTCACTAACTTCATGTAGGAACACCGTTACTTTGTCTTCTAACTCATTTTCCTAACAAGACAACCTCAATGATAAGACGCACACTGTTTTCAATGCATTTCTGGCTAAAAGAGCTAAGCTCGTGATTGTCTCTGCTGCTGAATGAGCTAGGACGCTATTCAACTCTAATCTAAGAGAGACTCACTAACTTCATGTAGGAACACCGTTACTTTGTCTCCTAACTCATTTTCCTAACAAGACAACCTCAATGATAAGACGCACACTGTTTTCAATGCATTTCTGGCTAAAAGAGCTAAGATCGTGATTGTCTCTGTTGCTGAATGAGCTAGGACGCTATTCAACTCTAATCTAAGAGAGACTCACTAACTTCATGTAGGAACACCGTTACTTTGTCTCCTAACTCATTTTCCTAACAAGACAACCTCAATGATAAGACGCACACTGTTTTCAATGTATTTCTGGCTAAAAGAGCTAAGATCGTGATTGTCTCTGTTGCTGAATGAGCTAGGACGCTATTCAACTCTAATCTAAGAGAGACTCACTAACTTCATGTAGGAACACCGTTACTTTGTCTCCTAACTCATTTTCCTAACAAGACAACCTCAATGATAAGACGCACACTGTTTTCAATGCATTTCTGGCTAAAAGAGCTAAGATCGTGATTGTCTCTGTTGCTGAATGAGCTAGGACGCTATTCAACTCTAATCTAAGAGAGACTCACTAACTTCATGTAGGAACACCGTTACTTTGTCTCCTAACTCATTTTCCTAACAAGACAACCTCAATGATAAGACGCACACTGTTTTCAATGCATTTCTGGCTAAAAGAGCTAAGATCGTGATTTTCTCTGTTGCTGAATGAGCTAGGACGCTATTCAACTCTAATCTAAGAGAGACTCACTAACTTCATGTAGGAACACCGTTACTTTGTCTCCTAACTCATTTTCCTAACAAGACAACCTCAATGATAAGACGCACACTGTTTTCAATGCATTTCTGGCTAAAAGAGCTAAGATCGTGATTGTCTCTGTTGCTGAATGAGCTAGGACGCTATTCAACTCTAATCTAAGAGAGACTCACTAACTTCATGTAGGAACACCGTTACTTTGTCTCCTAACTCATTTTCCTAACAAGACAACCTCAATGATAAGACGCACACTGTTTTCAATGCATTTCTGGATAAAAGAGCAAAGATCGTGATTGTCTCTGTTGCTGAATGAGCTAGGACGCTATTCAACTCTAATCTAAGAGAGACTCACTAACTTCATGTAGGAACACCGTTACTTTGTCTCCTAACTCATTTTCCTAACAAGACAACCTCAATGATAAGACGCACACTGTTTTTCAATGCATTTCTGGCAAAAGAGCTAAGATCGTGATTGTCTCTGTTGCTGAATGAGCTAGGACGCTATTCAACTCTAATCTAAGAGAGACTCACTAACTTCATGTAGGAACACCGTTACTTTGTCTCCTAACTCATTTTCCTAACAAGACAACCTCAATGATAAGACGCACAGTTTTCAATGCATTTCTGGCTAAAAGAGCAAAGATCGTGATTGTCTCTGTTGCTGAATGAGCTAGGACGCTATTCAACTCTAATCTAAGAGAGACTCACTAACTTCATGTAGGAACACCGTTACTTTGTCTCCTAACTCATTTTCCTAACAAGACAACCTCAATGATAAGACGCACACTGTTTTCAATGCATTTCTGGCTAAAAGAGCTAAGATCGTGATTGTCTCTGTTGCTGAATGAGCTAGGACGCTATTCAACTCTAATCTAAGAGAGACTCACTAACTTCATGTAGGAACACCGTTACTTTGTCTCCTAACTCATTTTCCTAACAAGACAACCTCAATGATAAGACGCACACTGTTTTCAATGCATTTCTGGCTAAAAGAGCTAAGATCGTGATTGTCTCTGTTGCTGAATGAGCTAGGACGCTATTCAACTCTAATCTAAGAGAGACTCACTAACTTCATGTAGGAACACCGTTACTTTGTCTCCTAACTCATTTTCCTAACAAGACAACCTCAATGATAAGACGCACACTGTTTTCAATGCATTTCTGGCTAAAAGAGCTAAGATCGTGATTGTCTCTGTTGCTGAATGAGCTAGGACGCTATTCAACTCTAATCTAAGAGAGACTCACTAACTTCATGTAGGAACACCGTTACTTTGTCTCCTAACTCATTTTCCTAACAAGACAACCTCAATGATAAGACGCACACTGTTTTCAATGCATTTCTGGCTAAAAGAGCTAAGATCGTGATTGTCTCTGTTGCTGAATGAGCTAGGACGCTATTCAACTCTAATCTAAGAGAGACTCACTAACTTCATGTAGGAACACCGTTACTTTGTCTCCTAACTCTTTTCCTAACAAGACAACCTCAATGATAAGACGCACACTGTTTTCAATGCATTTCTGGCTAAAAGAGCTAAGATCGTGATTTTCTCTGTTGCTGAAAGAGCTAGGACGCTATTCAACTCTAATCTAAGAGAGACTCACTAACTTCATGTAGGAACACCGTTACTTTGTCTCCTAACTCATTTTCCTAACAAGACAACCTCAATGATAAGACGCACACTGTTTTCAATGCATTTCTGCCTAAAAGAGCTAAGATCGTGATTGTCTCTGTTGCTGAATGAGCTAGGACGCTATTCAACTCTAATCTAAGAGAGACTCACTAACTTCATGTAGGAACACCGTTACTTTGTCTCCTAACTCATTTTCTTAACAAGACAACCTCAATGATAAGACGCACACTGTTTTCAATGCATTTCTGGCTAAAAGAGCTAAGCTCGTGATTGTCTCTGTTGCTGAATGAGCTAGGACGCTATTCAACTCTAATCTAAGAGAGACTCACTAACTTCATGTAGGAACACCGTTACTTTGTCTCCTAACTCATTTTCCTAACAAGACAACCTCAATGATAAGACGCATACTGTTTTCAATGCATTTCTGGCTAAAAGAGCTAAGATCGTGATTGTCTCTGTTGCTGGAAGAGCTAGGACGCTATTCAACTCTAATCTAAGAGAGACTCACTAACTTCATGTAGGAACACCGTTACTTTGTCTCCTAACTCATTTTCCTAACAAGACAACCTCAATGATAAGACGCACACTGTTTTCAATGCATTTCTGGCTAAAAGAGCTAAGATCGTGATTGTCTCTTTTGCTGAATGAGCTAGGACGCTATTCAACTCTAATCTAAGAGAGACTCACTAACTTCATGTAGGAACACCGTTACTTTGTCTCCTAACTCATTTTCCTAACAAGACAACCTCAATGATAAGACACACACTGTTTTCAATGCATTTCTGGCTAAAAGAGCTAAGATCGTGATTTTCTCTGTTGCTGAAAGAGCTAGGACGCTATTCAACTCTAATCTAAGAGAGACTCACTAACTTTATGTAGGAACACCGTTACTTTGTCTCCTAACTCATTTTCCTAACAAGACAACCTCAATGATAAGACACACACCGTTTTCAATGCATTTCTGGCTAAAAGAGCTAAGATCGTGATTTTCTCTGTTGCTGAAAGAGCTAGGACGCTATTCAACTCTAATCTAAGAGAGACTCACTAACTTTATGTAGGAACACCGTTACTTTGTCTCCTAACTCATTTTCCTAACAAGACAACCTCAATGATAAGACACACACTGTTTTCAAAGCATTTCTGGCTAAAAGAGCTAAGATCGTGATTGTCTCTGTTGCTGAAAGAGCTAGGACGCTATTCAACTCTAATCTAAGAGAGACTCACTAACTTCATGTAGGAACACCGTTACTTTGTCTCCTAACTCATTTTCCTAACAAGACAACCTCAATGATAAGACGCACACTGTTTTCAATGCATTTCTGGCTAAAAGAGCTAAGATCGTGATTGTCTCTGTTGCTGAATGAGCTAGGACGCTATTCAACTCTAATCTAAGAGAGACTCACTAACTTCATGTAGGAACACCGTTACTTTGTCTCCTAACTCATTTTCCTAACAAGACAACCTCAATGATAAGACGCACACTGTTTTCAATGCATTTCTGGCTAAAAGAGCTAAGCTCGTGATTGTCTCTGTTGCTGAATGAGCTAGGACGCTCTTCAAATCTAATCTAAGAGAGACTCACTAACTTCATGTAGGAACACCGTTACTTTGTCTCCTAACTCATTTTCCTAACAAGACAACCTCAATGATAAGACGCACACTGTTTTCAATGCATTTCTGGCTAAAAGAGCTAAGATCGTGATTGTCTCTGTTGCTGAATGAGCTAGGACGCTATTCAACTCTAATCTAAGAGAGACTCACTAACTTCATGTAGGAACACCGTTACTTTGCCTCCTAACTCATTTTCCTAACAAGACAACCTCAATGATAAGACGCACACTGTTTTCAATGCATTTCTGGCTAAAAGAGCTAAGATCGTGATTGTCTCTGTTGCTGAATGAGCTAGGACGCTATTCAACTCTTATCTAAGAGAGACTCACTAACTTCATGTAGGAACACCGTTACTTTGTCTTCTAACTCATTTTCCTAACAAGACAACCTCAATGATAAGACGCACACTGTTTTCAATGCATTTCTGGCTAAAAGAGCTAAGCTCGTGATTGTCTCTGCTGCTGAATGAGCTAGGACGCTATTCAACTCTAATCTAAGAGAGACTCACTAACTTCATGTAGGAACACCGTTACTTTGTCTCCTAACTCATTTTCCTAACAAGACAACCTCAATGATAAGACGCACACTGTTTTCAATGCATTTCTGGCTAAAAGAGCTAAGATCGTGATTTTCTCTGTTGCTGAAAGAGCTAGGACGCTATTCAACTCTAATCTAAGAGAGACTCACTAACTTCATGTAGGAACACCGTTACTTTGTCTCCTAACTCATTTTCCTAACAAGACAACCTCAATGATAAGACGCACACTGTTTTCAATGCATTTCTGGCTAAAAGAGCTAAGATCGTGATTTTCTCTGTTGCTGAAAGAGCTAGGACGCTATTCAACTCTAATCTAAGAGAGACTCACTAACTTCATGTAGGAACACCGTTACTTTGTCTCCTAACTCATTTTCCTAACAAGACAACCTCAATGATAAGACGCACAGTTTTCAATGCATTTCTGGCTAAAAGAGCAAAGATCGTGATTGTCTCTGTTGCTGAATGAGCTAGGACGCTATTCAACTCTTATCTAAGAGAGACTCACTAACTTCATGTAGGAACACCGTTACTTTGTCTCCTAACTCATTTTCCTAACAAGACAACCTCAATGATAAGACGCACACTGTTTTCAATGCATTTCTGGCTAAAAGAGCTAAGATCGTGATTGTCTCTGTTGCTGAATGAGCTAGGACGCTATTCAACTCTAATCTAAGAGAGACTCACTAACTTCATGTAGGAACACCGTTACTTAGTCTCCTAACTCATTTTCCTAACAAGACAACCTCAATGATAAGACGCACACTGTTTTCAATGCATTTCTGGCTAAAAGAGCTAAGATCGTGATTGTCTCTGTTGCTGAATGAGCTAGGACGCTATTCAACTCTAATCTAAGAGAGACTCACTAACTTCATGTAGGAACACCGTTACTTTGTCTCCTAACTCATTTTCCGAACAAGACAACCTCAATGATAAGACGCACACTGTTTTCAATGCATTTCTGGCTAAAAGAGCTAAGATCGTGATTGTCTCTGTTGCTGAATGAGCTAGGACGCTATTCAACTCTAATCTAAGAGAGACTCACTAACTTCATGTAGGAACACCGTTACTTTGTCTCCTAACTCATTTTCCTAACAAGACAACCTCAATGATAAGACGCACACTGTTTTCAATGCATTTCTGGCTAAAAGAGCTAAGATCGTGATTGTCTCTGTTGCTGAAAGAGCTAGGACGCTATTCAACTCTAATCTAAGAGAGACTCACTAACTTCATGTAGGAACACCGTTACTTTGTCTCCTAACTCATTTTCCTAACAAGACAACCTCAATGATAAGACGCACACTGTTTTCAATGCATTTCTGGCTAAAAGAGCTAAGATCGTGATTGTCTCTGTTGCTGAATGAGCTAGGACGCTATTCAACTCTAATCTAAGAGAGACTCACTAACTTCATGTAGGAACACCGTTACTTTGTCTCCTAACTCATTTTCCTAACAAGACAACCTCAATGATAAGACGCACACTGTTTTCAATGCATTTCTGGCTAAAAGAGCTAAGCTCGTGATTGTCTCTGTTGCTGAATGAGCTAGGACGCTCTTCAACTCTAATCTAAGAGAGACTCACTAACTTCATGTAGGAACACCGTTACTTTGTCTCCTAACTCATTTTCCTAACAAGACAACCTCAATGATAAGACGCACACTGTTTTCAATGCATTTCTGGCTAAAAGAGCTAAGCTCGTGATTGTCTCTGTTGCTGAATGAGCTAGGACGCTCTTCAACTCTAATCTAAGAGAGACTCACTAACTTCATGTAGGAACACCGTTACTTTGTCTCCTAACTCATTTTCCTAACAAGACAACCTCAATGATAAGACGCACACTGTTTTCAATGCATTTCTGGCTAAAAGAGCTAAGATCGTGATTGTCTCTGTTGCTGAATGAGCTAGGACGCTATTCAACTCTAATCTAAGAGAGACTCACTAACTTCATGTAGGAACACCGTTACTTTGCCTCCTAACTCATTTTCCTAACAAGACAACCTCAATGATAAGACGCACACTGTTTTCAATGCATTTCTGGCTAAAAGAGCTAAGCTCGTGATTGTCTCTGTTGCTGAATGAGCTAGGACGCTATTCAACTCTAATCTAAGAGAGACTCACTAACTTCATGTAGGAACACCGTTACTTTGTCTCCTAACTCATTTTCCTAACAAGACAACCTCAATGATAAGACGCACACTGTTTTCAATGCATTTCTGGCTAAAAGAGCTAAGATCGTGATTGTCTCTTTTGCTGAATGAGCTAGGACGCTATTCAACTCTAATCTAAGAGAGACTCACTAACTTCATGTAGGAACACCGTTACTTTGTCTCCTAACTCATTTTCCTAACAAGACAACCTCAATGATAAGACACACACTGTTTTCAATGCATTTCTGGCTAAAAGAGCTAAGATCGTGATTTTCTCTGTTGCTGAAAGAGCTAGGACGCTATTCAACTCTAATCTAAGAGAGACTCACTAACTTTATGTAGGAACACCGTTACTTTGTCTCCTAACTCATTTTCCTAACAAGACAACCTCAATGATAAGACACACACTGTTTTCAATGCATTTCTGGCTAAAAGAGCTAAGATCGTGATTTTCTCTGTTGCTGAAAGAGCTAGGACGCTATTCAACTCTAATCTAAGAGAGACTCACTAACTTTATGTAGGAACACCGTTACTTTGTCTCCTAACTCATTTTCCTAACAAGACAACCTCAATGATAAGACACACACTGTTTTCAAAGCATTTCTGGCTAAAAGAGCTAAGATCGTGATTGTCTCTGTTGCTGAAAGAGCTAGGACGCTATTCAACTCTAATCTAAGAGAGACTCACTAACTTCATGTAGGAACACCGTTACTTTGTCTCCTAACTCATTTTCCTAACAAGACAACCTCAATGATAAGACGCACACTGTTTTCAATGCATTTCTGGCTAAAAGAGCTAAGATCGTGATTGTCTCTGTTGCTGAATGAGCTAGGACGCTATTCAACTCTAATCTAAGAGAGACTCACTAACTTCATGTAGGAACACCGTTACTTTGTCTCCTAACTCATTTTCCTAACAAGACAACCTCAATGATAAGACGCACACTGTTTTCAATGCATTTCTGGCTAAAAGAGCTAAGCTCGTGATTGTCTCTGTTGCTGAATGAGCTAGGACGCTCTTCAACTCTAATCTAAGAGAGACTCACTAACTTCATGTAGGAACACCGTTACTTTGTCTCCTAACTCATTTTCCTAACAAGACAACCTCAATGATAAGACGCACACTGTTTTCAATGCATTTCTGGCTAAAAGAGCTAAGATCGTGATTGTCTCTGTTGCTGAATGAGCTAGGACGCTATTCAACTCTAATCTAAGAGAGACTCACTAACTTCATGTAGGAACACCGTTACTTTGCCTCCTAACTCATTTTCCTAACAAGACAACCTCAATGATAAGACGCACACTGTTTTCAATGCATTTCTGGCTAAAAGAGCTAAGATCGTGATTGTCTCTGTTGCTGAATGAGCTAGGACGCTATTCAACTCTTATCTAAGAGAGACTCACTAACTTCATGTAGGAACACCGTTACTTTGTCTTCTAACTCATTTTCCTAACAAGACAACCTCAATGATAAGACGCACACTGTTTTCAATGCATTTCTGGCTAAAAGAGCTAAGCTCGTGATTGTCTCTGCTGCTGAATGAGCTAGGACGCTATTCAACTCTAATCTAAGAGAGACTCACTAACTTCATGTAGGAACACCGTTACTTTGTCTCCTAACTCATTTTCCTAACAAGACAACCTCAATGATAAGACGCACACTGTTTTCAATGCATTTCTGGCTAAAAGAGCTAAGATCGTGATTGTCTCTGTTGCTGAATGAGCTAGGACGCTATTCAACTCTAATCTAAGAGAGACTCACTAACTTCATGTAGGAACACCGTTACTTTGTCTCCTAACTCATTTTCCTAACAAGACAACCTCAATGATAAGACGCACACTGTTTTCAATGTATTTCTGGCTAAAAGAGCTAAGATCGTGATTGTCTCTGTTGCTGAATGAGCTAGGACGCTATTCAACTCTAATCTAAGAGAGACTCACTAACTTCATGTAGGAACACCGTTACTTTGTCTCCTAACTCATTTTCCTAACAAGACAACCTCAATGATAAGACGCACACTGTTTTCAATGCATTTCTGGCTAAAAGAGCTAAGATCGTGATTGTCTCTGTTGCTGAATGAGCTAGGACGCTATTCAACTCTAATCTAAGAGAGACTCACTAACTTCATGTAGGAACACCGTTACTTTGTCTCCTAACTCATTTTCCTAACAAGACAACCTCAATGATAAGACGCACACTGTTTTCAATGCATTTCTGGCTAAAAGAGCTAAGATCGGGATTTTCTCTGTTGCTGAATGAGCTAGGACGCTATTCAACTCTAATCTAAGAGAGACTCACTAACTTCATGTAGGAACACCGTTACTTTGTCTCCTAACTCATTTTCCTAACAAGACAACCTCAATGATAAGACGCACACTGTTTTCAATGCATTTCTGGCTAAAAGAGCTAAGATCGTGATTGTCTCTGTTGCTGAATGAGCTAGAACGCTATTCAACTCTAATCTAAGAGAGACTCACTAACTTCATGTAGGAACACCGTTACTTTGTCTCCTAACTCATTTTCCTAACAAGACAACCTCAATGATAAGACGCACACTGTTTTCAATGCATTTCTGGATAAAAGAGCAAAGATCGTGATTGTCTCTGTTGCTGAATGAGCTAGGACGCTATTCAACTCTAATCTAAGAGAGACTCACTAACTTCATGTAGGAACACCGTTACTTTGTCTCCTAACTCATTTTCCTAACAAGACAACCTCAATGATAAGACGCACACTGTTTTCAATGCATTTCTGGCTAAAAGAGCTAAGATCGTGATTGTCTCTGTTGCTGAATGAGCTAGGACGCTATTCAACTCTAATCTAAGAGAGACTCACTAACTTCATGTAGGAACACCGTTACTTTGTCTCCTAACTCATTTTCCTAACAAGACAACCTCAATGATAAGACGCACACTGTTTTCAATGCATTTCTGGCTAAAAGAGCTAAGATCGTGATTTTCTCTGTTGCTGAAAGAGCTAGGACGCTATTCAACTCTAATCTAAGAGAGACTCACTAACTTCATGTAGGAACACCGTTACTTTGTCTCCTAACTCATTTTCCTAACAAGACAACCTCAATGATAAGACGCACACTGTTTTCAATGCATTTCTGGCTAAAAGAGCTAAGATCGTGATTTTCTCTGTTGCTGAAAGAGCTAGGACGCTATTCAACTCTAATCTAAGAGAGACTCACTAACTTCATGTAGGAACACCGTTACTTTGTCTCCTAACTCATTTTCCTAACAAGACAACCTCAATGATAAGACGCACAGTTTTCAATGCATTTCTGGCTAAAAGAGCAAAGATCGTGATTGTCTCTGTTGCTGAATGAGCTAGGACGCTATTCAACTCTTATCTAAGAGAGACTCACTAACTTCATGTAGGAACACCGTTACTTTGTCTCCTAACTCATTTTCCTAACAAGACAACCTCAATGATAAGACGCACACTGTTTTCAATGCATTTCTGGCTAAAAGAGCTAAGATCGTGATTGTCTCTGTTGCTGAATGAGCTAGGACGCTATTCAACTCTAATCTAAGAGAGACTCACTAACTTCATGTAGGAACACCGTTACTTAGTCTCCTAACTCATTTTCCTAACAAGACAACCTCAATGATAAGACGCACACTGTTTTCAATGCATTTCTGGCTAAAAGAGCTAAGATCGTGATTGTCTCTGTTGCTGAATGAGCTAGGACGCTATTCAACTCTAATCTAAGAGAGACTCACTAACTTCATGTAGGAACACCGTTACTTTGTCTCCTAACTCATTTTCCGAACAAGACAACCTCAATGATAAGACGCACACTGTTTTCAATGCATTTCTGGCTAAAAGAGCTAAGATCGTGATTGTCTCTGTTGCTGAATGAGCTAGGACGCTATTCAACTCTAATCTAAGAGAGACTCACTAACTTCATGTAGGAACACCGTTACTTTGTCTCCTAACTCATTTTCCTAACAAGACAACCTCAATGATAAGACGCACACTGTTTTCAATGCATTTCTGGCTAAAAGAGCTAAGATCGTGATTGTCTCTGTTGCTGAAAGAGCTAGGACGCTATTCAACTCTAATCTAAGAGAGACTCACTAACTTCATGTAGGAACACCGTTACTTTGTCTCCTAACTCATTTTCCTAACAAGACAACCTCAATGATAAGACGCACACTGTTTTCAATGCATTTCTGGCTAAAAGAGCTAAGATCGTGATTGTCTCTGTTGCTGAATGAGCTAGGACGCTATTCAACTCTAATCTAAGAGAGACTCACTAACTTCATGTAGGAACACCGTTACTTTGTCTCCTAACTCATTTTCCTAACAAGACAACCTCAATGATAAGACGCACACTGTTTTCAATGCATTTCTGGCTAAAAGAGCTAAGATCGTGATTGTCTCTGTTGCTGAATGAGCTAGGACGCTATTCAACTCTAATCTAAGAGAGACTCACTAACTTCATGTAGGAACACCGTTACTTTGTCTCCTAACTCATTTTCCTAACAAGACAACCTCAATGATAAGACGCACACTGTTTTCAATGCATTTCTGGCTAAAAGAGCTAAGCTCGTGATTGTCTCTGTTGCTGAATGAGCTAGGACGCTCTTCAACTCTAATCTAAGAGAGACTCACTAACTTCATGTAGGAACACCGTTACTTTGTCTCCTAACTCATTTTCCTAACAAGACAACCTCAATGATAAGACGCACACTGTTTTCAATGCATTTCTGGCTAAAAGAGCTAAGATCGTGATTGTCTCTGTTGCTGAATGAGCTAGGACGCTATTCAACTCTAATCTAAGAGAGACTCACTAACTTCATGTAGGAACACCGTTACTTTGCCTCCTAACTCATTTTCCTAACAAGACAACCTCAATGATAAGACGCACACTGTTTTCAATGCATTTCTGGCTAAAAGAGCTAAGATCGTGATTGTCTCTGTTGCTGAATGAGCTAGGACGCTATTCAACTCTTATCTAAGAGAGACTCACTAACTTCATGTAGGAACACCGTTACTTTGTCTCCTAACTCATTTTCCTAACAAGACAACCTCAATGATAAGACGCACACTGTTTTCAATGCATTTCTGGCTAAAAGAGCTAAGCTCGTGATTGTCTCTGCTGCTGAATGAGCTAGGACGCTATTCAACTCTAATCTAAGAGAGACTCACTAACTTCATGTAGGAACACCGTTACTTTGTCTCCTAACTCATTTTCCTAACAAGACAACCTCAATGATAAGACGCACACTGTTTTCAATGCATTTCTGGCTAAAAGAGCTAAGATCGTGATTGTCTCTGTTGCTGAATGAGCTAGGACGCTATTCAACTCTAATCTAAGAGAGACTCACTAACTTCATGTAGGAACACCGTTACTTTGTCTCCTAACTCATTTTCCTAACAAGACAACCTCAATGATAAGACGCACACTGTTTTCAATGCATTTCTGGCTAAAAGAGCTAAGATCGTGATTGTCTCTGTTGCTGAATGAGCTAGGACGCTATTCAACTCTAATCTAAGAGAGACTCACTAACTTCATGTAGGAACACCGTTACTTTGTCTCCTAACTCATTTTCCTAACAAGACAACCTCAATGATAAGACGCACACTGTTTTCAATGCATTTCTGGCTAAAAGAGCTAAGATCGTGATTTTCTCTGTTGCTGAATGAGCTAGGACGCTATTCAACTCTAATCTAAGAGAGACTCACTAACTTCATGTAGGAACACCGTTACTTTGTCTCCTAACTCATTTTCCTAACAAGACAACCTCAATGATAAGACGCACACTGTTTTCAATGCATTTCTGGCTAAAAGAGCTAAGATCGTGATTGTCTCTGTTGCTGAATGAGCTAGGACGCTATTCAACTCTAATCTAAGAGAGACTCACTAACTTCATGTAGGAACACCGTTACTTTGTCTCCTAACTCATTTTCCTAACAAGACAACCTCAATGATAAGACGCACACTGTTTTCAATGCATTTCTGGCTAAAAGAGCAAAGATCGTGATTGTCTCTGTTGCTGAATGAGCTAGGACGCTATTCAACTCTAATCTAAGAGAGACTCACTAACTTCATGTAGGAACACCGTTACTTTGTCTCCTAACTCATTTTCCTAACAAGACAACCTCAATGATAAGACGCACACTGTTTTTCAATGCATTTCTGGCTAAAAGAGCTAAGATCGTGATTGTCTCTGTTGCTGAATGAGCTAGGACGCTATTCAACTCTAATCTAAGAGAGACTCACTAACTTCATGTAGGAACACCGTTACTTTGTCTCCTAACTCATTTTCCTAACAAGACAACCTCAATGATAAGACGCACACTGTTTTCAATGCATTTCTGGCTAAAAGAGCTAAGATCGTGATTGTCTCTGTTGCTGAATGAGCTAGGACGCTATTCAACTCTAATCTAAGAGAGACTCACTAACTTCATGTAGGAACACCGTTACTTTGTCTCCTAACTCATTTTCCTAACAAGACAACCTCAATGATAAGACGCACACTGTTTTCAATGCATTTCTGGCTAAAAGAGCTAAGATCGTGATTTTTCTCTGTTGCTGAAAGAGCTAGGACGCTATTCAACTCTAATCTAAGAGAGACTCACTAACTTCATGTAGGAACACCGTTACTTTGTCTCCTAACTCATTTTCCTAACAAGACAACCTCAATGATAAGACGCACACTGTTTTCAATGCATTTCTGGCTAAAAGAGCTAAGATCGTGATTGTCTCTGTTGCTGAATGAGCTAGGACGCTATTCAACTCTAATCTAAGAGAGACTCACTAACTTCATGTAGGAACACCGTTACTTTGTCTCCTAACTCATTTTCCTAACAAGACAACCTCAATGATAAGACGCACACTGTTTTCAATGCATTTCTGGCTAAAAGAGCTAAGATCGTGATTGTCTCTGTTGCTGAATGAGCTAGGACGCTATTCAACTCTAATCTAAGAGAGACTCACTAACTTCATGTAGGAACACCGTTACTTTGTCTCCTAACTCATTTTCCTAACAAGACAACCTCAATGATAAGACGCACACTGTTTTCAATGCATTTCTGGCTAAAAGAGCTAAGATCGTGATTGTCTCTGTTGCTGAATGAGCTAGGACGCTATTCAACTCTAATCTAAGAGAGACTCACTAACTTCATGTAGGAACACCGTTACTTTGTCTCCTAACTCATTTTCCTAACAAGACAACCTCAATGATAAGACGCACACTGTTTTCAATGCATTTCTGGCTAAAAGAGCTAAGATCGTGATTGTCTCTGTTGCTGAAAGAGCTAGGACGCTATTCAACTCTAATCTAAGAGAGACTCACTAACTTCATGTAGGAACACCGTTACTTTGTCTCCTAACTCATTTTCCTAACAAGACAACCTCAATGATAAGACGCACACTGTTTTCAATGCATTTCTGGCTAAAAGAGCTAAGATCGTGATGGTCTCTGTTGCTGAATGAGCTAGGACGCTATTCAACTCTAATCTAAGAGAGACTCACTAACTTCATGTAGGAACACCGTTACTTTGTCTCCTAACTCATTTTCCTAACAAGACAACCTCAATGATAAGACGCACACTGTTTTCAATGCATTTCTGGCTAAAAGAGCTAAGATCGTGATTGTCTCTGTTGCTGAATGAGCTAGGACGCTATTCAACTCTAATCTAAGAGAGACACACTAACTTTATGTAGGAACACCGTTACTTTGTCTCCTAACTCATTTTCCTAACAAGACAACCTCAATGATAAGACGCACACTGTTTTCAATGCATTTCTGGCTAAAAGAGCTAAGATCGTGATTGTCTCTGTTGCTGAATGAGCTAGGACGCTATTCAACTCTAATCTAAGAGAGACTCACTAACTTCATGTAGGAACACCGTTACTTTGTCTCCTAACTCTTTTCCTAACAAGACAACCTCAATGATAAGACGCACACTGTTTTCAATGCATTTCTGGCTAAAAGAGCTAAGATCGTGATTTTCTCTGTTGCTTAAAGAGCTAGGACGCTATTCAACTCTAATCTAAGAGAGACTCACTAACTTCATGTAGGAACACCGTTACTTTGTCTCCTAACTCATTTTCCTAACAAGACAACCTCAATGATAAGACGCACACTGTTTTCAATGCATTTCTGGCTAAAAGAGCTAAGATCGTGATTGTCTCTGTTGCTGAATGAGCTAGGACGCTATTCAACTCTAATCTAAGAGAGACTCACTAACTTCATGTAGGAACACCGTTACTTTGTCTCCTAACTCATTTTCTTAACAAGACAACCTCAATGATAAGACGCACACTGTTTTCAATGCATTTCTGGCTAAAAGAGCTAAGATCGTGATTGTCTCTGTTGCTGAATGAGCTAGGACGCTATTCAACTCTAATCTAAGAGAGACTCACTAACTTCATGTAGGAACACCGTTACTTTGTCTCCTAACTCATTTTCCTAACAAGACAACCTCAATGATAAGACGCACACTGTTTTCAATGCATTTCTGGCTAAAAGAGCTAAGATCGTGATTGTCTCTGTTGCTGGAAGAGCTAGGACGCTATTCAACTCTAATCTAAGAGAGACTCACTAACTTCATGTAGGAACACCGTTACTTTGTCTCCTAACTCATTTTCCTAACAAGACAACCTCAATGATAAGACGCACACTGTTTTCAATGCATTTCTGGCTAAAAGAGCTAAGATCGTGATTGTCTCTGTTGCTGGAAGAGCTAGGACGCTATTCAACTCTAATCTAAGAGAGACTCACTAACTTCATGTAGGAACACCGTTACTTTGTCTCCTAACTCATTTTCCTAACAAGACAACCTCAATGATAAGACGCACACTGTTTTCAATGCATTTCTGGCTAAAAGAGCTAAGATCGTGATTGTCTCTGTTGCTGAATGAGCTAGGACGCTATTCAACTCTAATCTAAGAGAGACTCACTAACTTCATGTAGGAACACCGTTACTTTGTCTCCTAACTCATTTTCCTAACAAGACAACCTCAATGATAAGACGCACACTGTTTTCAATGCATTTCTGGCTAAAAGAGCTAAGATCGTGATTGTCTCTGTTGCTGAATGAGCTAGGACGCTATTCAACTCTAATCTAAGAGAGACTCACTAACTTCATGTAGGAACACCGTTACTTTGTCTCCTAACTCATTTTCCTAACAAGACAACCTCAATGATAAGACACACACTGTTTTCAATGCATTTCTGGCTAAAAGAGCTAAGATCGTGATTTTCTCTGTTGCTGAAAGAGCTAGGACGCTATTCAACTCTAATCTAAGAGAGACTCACTAACTTTATGTAGGAACACCGTTACTTTGTCTCCTAACTCATTTTCCTAACAAGACAACCTCAATGATAAGACACACACTGTTTTCAATGCATTTCTGGCTAAAAGAGCTAAGATCGTGATTGTCTCTGTTGCTGAAAGAGCTAGGACGCTATTCAACTCTAATCTAAGAGAGACTCACTAACTTCATGTAGGAACACCGTTACTTTGTCTCCTAACTCATTTTCCTAACAAGACAACCTCAATGATAAGACGCACACTGTTTTCAATGCATTTCTGGCTAAAAGAGCTAAGATCGTGATTGTCTCTGTTGCTGAATGAGCTAGGACGCTATTCA
>NW_027285627.1:0-35154 GCF_040894005.1 Engystomops pustulosus | reverse complement strand
ATATAACTACTATAATACTGCCCCCTATGTACAGGAATATAACTACTATAATACTGCCCCCTATGTACAAGAATATAACTACTATAATACTTCCCCCTATGTAGAAGAATATAACTACTATAATACTGCCCCCTATGTACAAGAATATAACTACTATAATACTGCCCCCTATGTACAAGAATATAACTACTATGATACTGCCCCAATGTACAAGAATATAGCTACTATAATACTGCCCCCTATGTACAGGAATATAACTACTATAATACTGCCCCCTATGTGCAGGAATATAACTACTATAATACTGCCCCCTATGTACAGGAATATAACTACTATAATACTGCTCCCTATGTACAGGAATATAACTACTATAATACTGCCCCCTATGTACAAGAATATAACTACTATAATACTGCCCCCTATGTACAAGAATATAACTACTATAATACTGCCCCTATGTACAAGAATATAACTACTATAATACTGCCCCTATGTACAAGAATATAACTACTATAATACTGCCCCCTATGTACAAGAATATAACTACTATAATTCTGCCCCTATGTACAAGAATATAACTACTATAATACTGCCCCTATGTACAGGAATATAACTACTATAATACTGCCCCCTATGTACAGGAATATAACTACTATAATACTGCCCCCTATGTACAGGAATATAACTACTATAATACTGCCCCCTATGTACAAGAATATAACTACTATAATACTGCCCCCTATGTACTAGAATATAACTACTATAATACTGCCCCCTATGTACAAGAATATAACTACTATAATACTGCCCACTATGTACAGGAATATAACTACTATAATACTGCCCACTATGTACAGGAATATAACTACTATAATACTGCCCCCTATGTACAGGAATATAACTACTATAATACTGCCCCCTATGTACAGGAATATAACTACTATTATACTGCCCTCTATGTACAGGAATATAACTACTATAATACCGCCCCCTATGTACAGGAATATAACTACTATAATACTGCCCCCTATGTACAGGAATATAACTACTATAATACTGCCCCCTATGTACAGGAATATAACTACTATAATACTGCCCCCTATGTACAGGAATATAACTACTATAATACTGCCCCCTATGTACAGGAATATAACTACTATTATACTGCCCTCTATGTACAGGAATATAACTACTATAATACCGCCCCTATGTACAAGAATATAACTACTATAATACTGCCCCCTATGTACAAGAATATAACTACTATAATACTGCCCCTATGTACAGGAATATAACTACTATAATACTGCCCCCTATGTACAAGAATATAACTACTATAATACTGCCCCTATGTACAGGAATATAACTACTATAATACTGCCCCCTATGTACAGGAATATAACTACTATAATACTGCCCCCTATGTACAGGAATATAACTACTATAATACTGCCCCTATGTACAGGAATATAACTACTATAATACTGCCCCCTATGTACAAGAATATAACTACTATAATACTGCCCCTATGTACAGGAATATAACTACTATAATACTGCCCCCTATGTACAAGAATATAGCTACTATAATACTGCCCCCTATGTACAGGAATATAACTACTATAATACTGCCCCCTATGTGCAGGAATATAACTACTATAATACTGCCCCCTATGTACAGGAATATAACTACTATAATACTGCCCCCTATGTACAAGAATATAACTACTATAATACTGCCCCCTATGTACAGGAATATAACTACTATAATACTGCCCCCTATGTACAGGGATATAACTACTATAATACTGCCCCCTATGTACAGGAATATAACTACTATAATACTGCCCCCTATGTACAAGAATATAACTACTATAATACTGCCCCCTATGTACAGGAATATAACTACTATAATACTACCCCTATGTACAAGAATATAACTACTATAATACTGCCCCTATGTAGAAGAATATAACTACTATAATACTGCCCCCTATGTACAGGAATATAACTACTATAATACTGCCCCTATGTAGAAGAATATAACTACTATAATACTGCCCCCTATGTACAGGAATATAACTACTATTATACTGCCCCCTATGTACAGGAATATAACTACTATAATACTGCCCCCTATGTACAAGAATATAACTACTATAATACTGCCCCCTATGTACAGGAATATAACTACTATAATACTGCCCCCTATGTACAGGAATATAACTACTATAATACTGCCCCCTATGTACAGGAATATAACTACTATAATACTGCCCCCTATGTACAAGAATATAACTACTATAATACTGCCCCCTATGTACAAGTCTATAACTACTATAATACTGCCCCCTATGTACAAGAATATAACTACTATAATACTGCCCCCTATGTACAAGAATATAACTACTATAATACTGCCCCCTATGTACAGGAGTATAACTACTATAATACTGCCCCCTATGTACAGGAATATAACTACTATAATACTGCCCCCTATGTACAGGAATATAACTACTATAATACTGCCCCCTATGTACAAGAATATAACTACTATAATACTGCTCCCTATGTACAAGAATATAACTACTATAATACTGCCCCCTATGTACAAGAATATAACTACTATAATACTGCCCCCCTGTGTACAAGAATATAACTACTATAATACTGCCCCCTATGTACAAGAATATAACTACTATAATACTGCCCCATGTGTACAAGAATATAACTACTATAATACTGCCCCCTGTGTACAAGAATATAACTACTATAATACTGCCCCCTATGTACAAGAATATAACTACTATAATACTGCCCCCTATGTACAAGAATATAACTACTATAATACTGCCCCTATGTACAGGAATATAACTACTATAATACTGCCCCCTATGTACAAGAATATAACTACTATAATACTGCCCCTATGTACAGGAATATAACTACTATAATACTGCCCCCTATGTACAAGAATATAACTACTATAATACTGCCCCCTATGTACAGGAATATAATTACTATAATACTGCCCCTATGTACAAGAATATAACTACTATAATACTGCCCCCTATGTACAGGAATATAACTACTACAATACTGCCCCTATGTACAAGAATATAACTACTATAATACTGCCTCCTATGTACAGGAATATAACTACTATAATACTGCCCCCTATGTACAAGAATATAACTACTATAATACTGCCTCCTATGTACAAGAATATAACTACTATAATACTGCCCCCTATGTACAGGAATATAACTACTATAATACTGCCCCCTATGTACAGGAATATAACTACTATAATACTGTCCCCTATGTACAAGAATATAACTACTATAATACTGCCTCCTATGTACAAGAATATAACTACTATAATACTGCCCCCTATGTACAGGAGTATAACTACTATAATACTGCCCCCTATGTACAAGAATATAACTACTATAATACTGCCCCCTATGTACAAGAATATAACTACTATAATACTGCCCCCTATGTACAGGAATATAACTACTATAATACTGCCCCTATGTACAAGAATATAACTACTATAATACTGCCCCTATGTAGAAGAATATAACTACTATAATACTGCCCCCTATGTACAGGAATATAACTACTATTATACTGCCCCCTATGTACAGGAATATAACTACTATAATACTGCTCCCTATGTACAAGAATATAACTACTATAATACTGCCCCCTATGTACAGGAATATAACTACTATAATACTGACCCCTATGTACAGGAATATAACTACTATAATACTGTCCCCTATGTACAAGAATATAACTACTATAATACTGCCTCCTATGTACAAGAATATAACTACTATAATACTGCCCCCTATGTACAGGAATATAACTACTATAATACTGCCCCCTATGTACAGGAATATAACTACTATAATACTGTCCCCTATGTACAAGAATATAACTACTATAATACTGCCTCCTATGTACAAGAATATAACTACTATAATACTGCCCCCTATGTACAGGAGTATAACTACTATAATACTGCCCCCTATGTACAAGAATATAACTACTATAATACTGCCCCCTATGTACAAGAATATAACTACTATAATACTGCCCCCTATGTACAGGAGTATAACTACTATAATACTGCCCCCTATGTACAGGAATATAACTACTATAATACTGCCCTATATGTACAGGAATATAACTACTATGATACTGCCCTCTATGTACAGGAATATAACTACTATAATACTGCCCTCTATGTTCAGGAATATAACTACTATAATACTGCCCCCTATGTACAAGGATATAACTACTATAATACTGCCCCCTATGTACAAGAATATAACTACTATAATACTGCCCCCTATGTACAGGAATATAACTACTATAATACTGCCCCCTATGTACAGGAATATAACTACTATAATACTGCCCCCTATGTACAAGAATATAACTACTATAATACTGCCCCCTATGTACAAGAATATAACTACTATAATACTGCCCCCTATGTACAAGAATATAACTACTATAATACTGCCCCCTACGTACAAGAATATAACTACTTTAATACTGCCCCCTATGTACAGGAATATAACTACTATAATACTGCCCCCTATGTACAAAAATATAACTTCTATAATACTGCCCCCTATGTACAAGAATATAACTACTATAATACTGCCCCCTATGTACAGGAATATAACTACTATAATACTGCCCCCTATGTACAAGAATATAACTACTATAATACTGCCCCCTATGTACAAGAATATAACTACTATAATACTGCCCCCTATGTACAGGAATATAACTACTATAATACTGCCCCCTATGTACAAGAATATAACTACTATAATACTGCCCCCTATGTACAGGAATATAACTGCTATAATACTGCCCCCTATGTACAGGAATATAACTACTATAATACTGCCCCCTATGTACAGGAATATAACTACTATAATACTTCCCCCTATGTACAGGAATATAACTACTATAATACTGCCCCCTATGTACAGGAATATAACTACTATAATACTGCCCCCTATGTACAGGAATATAACTACTATAATACTGCCCCCTATGTACAGGAATATAACTGCTATAATACTGCCCCCTATGTACAGGAATATAACTACTATAATACTGCCCCCTATGTACAGGAATATAACTACTATAATACTGCCCCCTATGTATAGGAATATAACTACTATAATACTGCCCCCTATGTACAGGAATATATCTACTATAATACTGCCCCCTATGTACAGGAATATAACTACTATAATACTGCCCCTTTGTACAAGAATATAACTACTATAATACTGCCCCCTATGTACAGGAATATAACTACTATAATACTGCCCCCTATGTACAGGAATATAACTACTATAATACTGCCCCCTATGTACAGGAATATAACTACTATAATACTGCCCCCTATGTACAGGAATATAACTACTATAATACTGCCCCCTATGTACAGGAATATAACTACTATAATACTGCCCCCTATGTACAGGAATATAACTACTATAATACTGCCCCCTATGTACAAGAATATAACTACTATAATACTGCCCCTATGTACAGGAATATAACTACTATAATACTGCCCCCTATGTACAAGAATATAACTACTATAATACTGCCCCCTATGTACAGGAATATAATTACTATAATACTGCCCCTATGTACAAGAATATAACTACTATAATACTGCCCCCTATGTACAGGAATATAACTACTACAATACTGCCCCTATGTACAAGAATATAACTACTATAATACTGCCTCCTATGTACAGGAATATAACTACTATAATACTGCCCCCTATGTACAGGAATATAACTACTATAATACTGCCCCCTATGTACAAGAATATAACTACTATAATACTGCCTCCTATGTACAAGAATATAACTACTATAATACTGCCTCCTATGTACAAGAATATAACTACTATAATACTGCCCCCTATGTACAGGAATATAACTACTATAATACTGCCCCCTATGTACAAGAATATAACTACTATAATACTGCTCCTATGTACAAGAATATAACTACTATAATACTGCCCCCTATGTACAGGAATATAACTACTATAATACTGCCCCCTATGTACAAGAATATAACTACTATAATACTGCCCCCTATGTACAAGAATATAACTACTATAATACTGCCCCCTATGTACAAGAATATAACTACTATAATACTGCCCCCTATGTACAAGAATATAACTACTATAATACTACCCCCTATGTACAAGAATATAACTACTATAATACTGCCCCCTATGTACAAGAATATAACTACAATAATACTGCCCCCTATGTACAGGAATATAACTACTATAATACTGTCCCCTATGTACAAGAATATAACTACTATAATACTGCCTCCTATGTACAAGAATATAACTACTATAATACTGCCCCCTATGTACAGGAGTATAACTACTATAATACTGCCCCCTATGTACAAGAATATAACTACTATAATACTGTCCCCTATGTACAAGAATATAACTACTATAATACTGCCCCCTATGTACAGGAGTATAACTACTATAATACTGCCCCCTATGTACAGGAATATAACTACTATAATACTGCTCCCTATGTACAGGAATATAACTACTATGATACTGCCCTCTATGTACAGGAATATAACTACTATAATACTGCCCTCTATGTACAGGAATATAACTACTATAATACTGCCCCCTATGTACAAGAATATAACTACTATAATACTGCCCCCTATGTACAAGAATATAACTACTATAATACTGCCCCCTATGTACAGGAATATAACTACTATAATACTGCCCCCTATGTACAGGAATATAACTACAATAATACTGCCCCCTATGTACAAGAATATAACTACTATAATTCTGCCCCTATGTACAGGAATATAACTACTATAATACTGCCCCTTTGTACAAGAATATAACTACTATAATACTGCCCCCTATGTACAGGAATATAACTACTATAATACTGCCCCCTATGTACAGGAATATAACTACTATAATACTGCCCCCTATGTACAGGAATATAACTACTATAATACTGCCCCCTATGTACAGGAATATAACTACTATAATACTGCCCCCTATGTACAGGAATATAACTACTATAATACTGCCCCCTATGTACAGGAATATAACTACTATAATACTGCCCCCTATGTACAAGAATATAACTACTATAATACTGCCCCTATGTACAGGAATATAACTACTATAATACTGCCCCCTATGTACAAGAATATAACTACTATAATACTGCCCCCTATGTACAGGAATATAATTACTATAATACTGCCCCTATGTACAAGAATATAACTACTATAATACTGCCCCCTATGTACAGGAATATAACTACTACAATACTGCCCCTATGTACAAGAATATAACTACTATAATACTGCCTCCTATGTACAGGAATATAACTACTATAATACTGCCCCCTATGTACAGGAATATAACTACTATAATACTGCCCCCTATGTACAAGAATATAACTACTATAATACTGCCTCCTATGTACAAGAATATAACTACTATAATACTGCCTCCTATGTACAAGAATATAACTACTATAATACTGCCCCCTATGTACAGGAATATAACTACTATAATACTGCCCCCTATGTACAAGAATATAACTACTATAATACTGCTCCTATGTACAAGAATATAACTACTATAATACTGCCCCCTATGTACAGGAATATAACTACTATAATACTGCCCCCTATGTACAAGAATATAACTACTATAATACTGCCCCCTATGTACAAGAATATAACTACTATAATACTGCCCCCTATGTACAGGAGTATAACTACTATAATA
The DNA here is from genome assembly GCF_040894005.1 of Engystomops pustulosus. NCBI lineage: Eukaryota > Metazoa > Chordata > Amphibia > Anura > Leptodactylidae > Engystomops > Engystomops pustulosus. Next base: position 27,282 of record NW_027285627.1, on the reverse strand, counting down.
CTGCCCCTTATGTACAAGAATATAACTACTATAATACTACCCCCTATGTACAAGAATATAACTACTATAATACTGCCCCCTATGTACAGGAATATAACTACTATAATACTGCCCCCTATGTACAGGAATATAACTACTATAATACTGTCCCCTATGTACAAGAATATAACTACTATAATACTGCCTCCTATGTACAAGAATATAACTACTATAATACTGCCCCCTATGTACAGGAGTATAACTACTATAATACTGCCCCTATGTACAGGAATATAACTACTATAATACTGCCCCTATGTACAGGAATATAACTACTATAATACTGCCCCCTATGTACAAGAATATAACTACTATAATACTGTCCCCTATGTACAAGAATATAACTACTATAATACTGCCCCCTATGTACAGGAGTATAACTACTATAATACTGCCCCCTATGTACAGGAATATAACTACTATAATACTGCTCCCTATGTACAGGAATATAACTACTATGATACTGCCCTCTATGTACAGGAATATAACTACTATAATACTGCCCTCTATGTACAGGAATATAACTACTATAATACTGCCCCCTATGTACAAGAATATAACTACTATAATACTGCCCCCTATGTACAAGAATATAACTACTATAATACTGCCCCCTATGTACAGGAATATAACTACTATAATACTGCCCCCTATGTACAGGAATATAACTACTATAATACTGCCCCCTATGTACAAGAATATAACTACTATAATACTGCCCCCTATGTACAAGAATATAACTACTATAATGCTGCCCCCTATGTACAAGAATATAACTACTATAATACTGCCCCCTATGTACAAGAATATAACTACTATAATACTGCCCCCTACGTACAAGAATATAACTACTTTAATACTGCCCCCTATGTACAGGAATATAACTACTATAATACTGCCCCCTATGTACAAAAATATAACTACTATAATACTGCCCCCTATGTACAAGAATATAACTACTATAATACTGCCCCCTATGTACAGGAATATAACTACTATAATACTGCCCCCTATGTACAAGAATATAACTACTATAATACTGCCCCCTATGTACAAGAATATAACTACTATAATACTGCCCCCTATGTACAGGAATATAACTACTATAATACTGCCCCCTATGTACAAGAATATAACTACTATAATACTGCCCCCTATGTACAGGAATATAACTGCTATAATACTGCCCCCTATGTACAGGAATATAACTACTATAATACTGCCCCCTATGTACAGGAATATAACTACTATAATACTTCCCCCTATGTACAGGAATATAACTACTATAATACTGCCCCCTATGTACAGGAATATAACTACTATAATACTGCCCCCTATGTACAGGAATATAACTACTATAATACTGCCCCCTATGTACAGGAATATAACTGCTATAATACTGCCTCCTATGTACAGGAATATAACTACTATAATACTGCCCCCTATGTACAGGAATATAACTACTATAATACTGCCCCCTATGTACAGGAATATAACTACTATAATACTGCCCCCTATGTACAGGAATATAACTACTATAATACTGCCCCCTATGTACAGGAATATAACTACTATAATACTGCCCCCTATGTACAGGAATATAACTACTATAATACTGCCCCCTATGTACAGGAATATAACTACTATAATACTGCCCCCTATGTATAGGAATATAACTACTATAATACTGCCCCCTATGTACAGGAATATATCTACTATAATACTGCCCCCTATGTACAGGAATATAACTACTATAATACTGCCCCTATGTACAAGAATATAACTACTATAATACTGCCCCCTATGTACAGGAATATAACTACTATAATACTGCCCCCTATGTACAGGAATATAACTACTATAATACTGCCCCCTATGTACAGGAATATAACTACTATAATACTGCCCCCTATGTACAGGAATATAACTACTATAATACTGCCCCCTATGTACAGGAATATAACTACTATAATACTGCCCCCTATGTACAGGAATATAACTACTATAATACTGCCCCCTATGTACAAGAATATAACTACTATAATACTGCCCCTATGTACAGGAATATAACTACTATAATACTGCCCCCTATGTACAAGAATATAACTACTATAATACTGCCCCCTATGTACAGGAATATAATTACTATAATACTGCCCCTATGTACAAGAATATAACTACTATAATACTGCCCCCTATGTACAGGAATATAACTACTATAATACTGCCCCTATGTACAAGAATATAACTACTATAATACTGCCCCCTATGTACAGGAATATAACTACTATAATACTGCCCCCTATGTACAAGAATATAACTACTATAATACTGCCTCCTATGTACAAGAATATAACTACTATAATACTGCCTCCTATGTACAAGAATATAACTACTATAATACTGCCCCCTATGTACAGGAATATAACTACTATAATACTGCCCCCTATGTACAAGAATATAACTACTATAATACTGCTCCTATGTACAAGAATATAACTACTATAATACTGCCCCCTATGTACAGGAATATAACTACTATAATACTGCCCCCTATGTACAAGAATATAACTACTATAATACTGCCTCCTATGTACAAGAATATAACTACTATAATACTGCCTCCTATGTACAAGAATATAACTACTATAATACTGCCCCCTATGTACAGGAATATAACTACTATAATACTGCCCCCTATGTACAAGAATATAACTACTATAATACTGCCCCCTATGTACAGGAATATAACTACTATAATACTGCCCCCTATGTACAAGAATATAACTACTATAATACTGCCCCCTATGTACAGGAATATAACTACTATAATACTGCCCCCTATGTACAAGAATATAACTACTATAATACTGCCCCCTATGTACAAGAATATAACTACTATAATACTGCCTCCTATGTGCAGGAATATAACTACTATAATACTGCCCCCTATGTACAGGAATATAACTACTATAATACTGCCCCCTATGTACAAGAATATAACTACTATAATACTGCCCCCTATGTACAAGAATATAACTACTATAATACTGCCCCCTATGTACAGGAATATAACTACTATAATACTGCCCCCTATGTACAAGAATATAACTACTATAATACTGCCCCCTATGTACAGGAATATAACTACTATAATACTGCCCCCTATGTACAGGAATATAACTATTATTTTTTGTAATCTATTGAAGGGAACATTGAAGGGTTAATCTTATGTTGGGGGGTGATCCGGACCCTGGCTCTGATCCGGCTATTTTTGGGAGAGGGTGAAGTCAGGTTGCTCGCTCAGATCCGTGACCCAGTGTGATTTTTCGTGTCTCCTAAATGTCACCTCGTGCGGTGGAAAGTCTCTGCAGACATCAATCATTCATACCTTTCATTGCACCTAAACATAGCGCCCCGGCCCCTCATGTGCGGGGGGGATGGGGGTCACGTACTGGATATTGGGTTTTCCTCCTTCCCTGACCTCCATGCACTAAGGATTATCCCAGGTGCCTGTTATTACTCTTCATTATAGGGTGTCTGTACCTTTAAATATGTCAGATCTTGCCGGGGTCCCAGTTTGCCCCCCATACACGGCCTTGAGGGTCCCAGCAGGTCATTTCTAATTAATTATTTCACTACCTTAGACCACCAGGCCATCTACAACTCATCATTGTATCACCCCAGACCACCAGGGAATATAGAAACACATTCTATCACTACCCCAGACCACCAGGGAATATATAAATACATTCTATCACTACCCCAGACCACCAGGGAATATATAAATACATTCTATCACTACCTCAGACCACCAGGGAATATAGAAACACATTCTATCACTACCCCAGACCACCAGGGAATATAGAAACACATTCTATCACTACCCCAGACCACCAGCGAATATAGAAACACATTCTATCACCACCTCAGACCACCAGGGAATATAGAAATACATTCTATCACTACCCCAGACCACCAGGGAATATAGAAATACATTCTATCACTACCTCAGACCACCAGCGAATATAGAAACACATTCTATCACTACCCCAGACCACCAGGGAATATAGAAACACATTCTATCACTACCCCAGACCACCAGGGAATATAGAAATACATTCTATCACTACCCCAGACCACCAGGGAATATAGAAACACATTCTATCACTACCCCAGACCACCAGCGAATATAGAAACACATTCTATCACCACCTCAGACCACCAGGGAATATAGAAATACATTCTATCACTACCCCAGACCACCAGGGAATATAGAAATACATTCTATCACTACCTCAGACCACCAGCGAATATAGAAACACATTCTATCACTACCCCAGACCACCAGGGAATATAGAAACACATTCTATCACTACCCCAGACCACCAGGGAATATAGAAATACATTCTATCACCACCTCAGACCACCAGGGAATATAGAAATACATTCTATCACTACCTCAGACCACCGGGGAATATAGAAACACATTCTATCACTACCCCAGACCACCAGGGAATATAGAAACACATTCTATCACTACCCCAGACCACCAGCGAATATAGAAATACATTCTATCACTACCCCAGACCACCAGGGAATATATAAATACATTCTATCACTACCCCAGACCCCCAGGGAATATATAAATACATTCTATCACTACCCCAGACCACCAGGGAATATAGAAACACATTCTATCACTACCCCAGACCACCAGGGAATATAGAAACACATTCTATCACTACCCCAGACCACCAGGGAATATAGAAACACATTCTATCACTACCCCAGACCACCAGCGAATATAGAAATACATTCTATCACTACCCCAGACCACCAGGGAATATATAAATACATTCTATCACTACCCCAGACCACCAGGGAATATATAAATACATTCTATCACCACCTCAGACCACCAGGGAATATAGAAATACATTCTATCACCACCTCAGACCACCAGGGAATATAGAAATACATTCTATTACTACCCCAGACCACCAGGGAATATAGAAATACATTCTATCACTACCCCAGACCACCAGGGAATATATAAATACATTCTATCACTACCCCAGACCACCAGGGAATATATAAACACATTCTATCACCACCTCAGACCACCAGAGAATATATAAATACATCCCTCCACTACCTCAGACCACCAGGGAATATCTCAGATACCACAAGGTATCTACACCACTTGAATACCTTAGACCAGATAATTTATATGGAATTGGTCTAATACCCTAGACCTCCAGGGGATGTACTGGTGGATCCCTTCTCTACCCTAGACCACAAGGGCATAAATAATTTATTATAATAAGGCCCCTAGATCAATCCCTTCACTGCCTTGGACCACCAGGTTATTAATCATTCACTATTGCATTACCCTAGACCACCAGGGATCATAAACCACAGCCTACCTAGGAGTTTGAATTAGATTGTTTTATTATTGTAGACCATGTGATAATTATACAAATAGCCCCTCACAGCCATAGACCCCCAGGATATATATAAGTATTGTACACCCTAGATCAGTGGTGGCGAACCTATGGCACGGGTGCCAGAGGTGGCACTCAGAGCTCTCTTTATGGGCACCCTTGCCATCACCCCAGGGTAGAGTTTGCCAGACAGGCCTCTTGCCGTCAAAGGACCCCAGAAGGAAGCTACCATGGTAATCCAAACTTCTTCTCCTTCTTTCTACTGTATTAGTGTCCTCAGGTGCCTATACAATTAAACCTGTAAAATTGGCACTTTGCGAAAAATACATGGGTTTTGGTTGTAGTTTGGGCACTCGGTGTCTAAAAGGTTTGCCATCACTGCCCTAGAGTCTAGACCCAGTTCCCCCCTGTCCTGGTACATTCCAGCAATCTGTGAGGTTCTGCTGCCCCCTGCTGTAATACAGCTGACATTACACTGATAAATAGGTGTAATGGCGCCACCTTCTGTCTGCACAGTAAACTGCAGAATAAAAAATTATTAACTTTTTCACTTTATAACATCCCATTATGTAATTATAAGACTATAGAACATAGTGTATGTTTATGGGGGGTGTAGTCACAGAGGGGTCAGAGCACCCATGCTGACCCCTGACCACTGCTGGCTATGATAGAAAGGTGTCAGGACACACAGGACATGGCAGCTCGCTATGTATGGGGGGTGTAGTCACAGAGGGGTCAGAGCGCCCATGCTGACCCCTGACCACTGCCGGCTATGATAGAAAGGTGTCAGGACACACAGGACATGGCAGCTCGCTGTGTATGGGGGGTGTAGTCACAGAGGGGTCAGAGCACCCATGCTGACCCCTGACCACTGCTGGCTATGATAGAAAGGTGTCAGGACACACAGGACATGGCAGCTCGCTGTGTATGGGGGGTGTAGTCACAGAGGGGTCAGAGCACCCATGCTGACCCCTGACCACTGCTGGCTATGATAGAAAGGTGTCAGGACACACAGGACATGGCAGCTCGCTGTGTATGGGGGGTGTAGTCACAGAGGGGTCAGAGCGCCCATGCTGACCCCTGACCACTGCTGGCTATGATAGAAAGGTGTCAGGACACACAGGACATGGCAGCTCGCTGTGTATGGGGGGATGTAGTCACAGAGGGGTCAGAGCGCCCATGCTGACCCCTGACCACTGCTGGCTATGATAGAAAGGTGTCAGGACACACAGGACATGGCAGCTCCCTGTGTATGGGGGGTGTAGTCACAGAGGGGTCAGAGCGCCCATGCTGACCCCTGACCACTGCTGGCTATGATAGAAAGGTGTCAGGACACACAGGACATGGCAGCTCGCTGTGTATGGGGGTGTAGTCACAGAGGGGTCAGAGCGCCCATGCTGACCCCTGACCACTGCTGGCTATGATAGAAAGGTGTCAGGACACACAGGACATGGCAGCTCGCTGTGTATGGGGGGTGTAGTCACAGAGGGGTCAGAGCACCCATGCTGACCCCTGACCACTGCTGGCTATGGTAGAAAGGTGACAGGACACACAGGACATGGCAGCTCGCTGTGTATGGGGGGTGTAGTCACTGAGCCGTCAGAGCGCCCATACTGACCCCTGACCACTGCTGGCTATGATAGAAAGGTGTCAGGACACACAGGACATGGCAGCTCGCTGTGTATGGGGGGTGTAGTCACAGAGGGGTCAGAGCACCCATGCTGACCCCTGACCACTGCTGGCTATGATAGAAAGGTGTCACTACAGACAGGACATGGCAGCTCGCTGTGTATGGGGGGTGTAGTCACAGAGAGGTCAGAGCGCCCATGCTGACCCCTGACCACTGCTGGCTATGATAGAAAGGTGTCAGGACACACAGGACATGGCAGCTCGCTGTGTATGGGGGGGTGTAGTCACAGAGGGGTCAGAGCGCCCATGCTGACCCCTGACCACTGCTGGCTATGATAGAAAGGTGTCAGGACACATAGGACATGGCAGCTCGCTGTGTATGGGGGGTGTAGTCACAGAGGGGTCAGAGCGCCCATGCTGACCCCTGACCACTGCTGGCTATGATAGAAAGGTGTCAGGACACACAGGACATGGCAGCTCGCTGTGTATGGGTGGGTGTAGTCACAGAGGGGTCAGAGCACCCATGCTGACCCCTGACCACTGCTGGCTATGATAGAAAGGTGTCAGGACACACAGGACATGGCAACTCGCTGTGTATGGGGGGTGTAGTCACAGAGGGGTCAGAGCGCCCATGCTGACCCCTGACCACTGCTGGCTATGATAGAAAGGTGTCAGGACACACAGGACATGGCAGCTCGCTGTGTATGGGGGGGTGTAGTCACAGAGAGGTCAGAGCACCCATGCTGACTCCTGACCACTGCTGGCTATGATAGAAAGGTGTCAGGACACACAGGACATGGCAGCTCGCTGTGTATGGGGGGTGTAGTCACAGGGGGGTCAGAGCCCCCATGCGGACCCCTGACCACTGCTGGCTATGATAGAAAGGTGTCAGGACACATAGGACATGGCAGCTCGCTGTGTATGGGGGGTGCAGTCACAGAGGGGTCAGAGCGCCCATGCTGACCCCTGACCACTGCTGGCTATGATAGAAAGATGTCAGGACACACAGGACATGGCAGCTCGCTGTGTATGGGGGGTGTAGTCACAGAGGGGTCAGAGCGCCCATGCTGACCCCTGACCACTGCTGGCTATGATAGAAAGGTGTCAGGACACACAGGACATGGCAACTCGCTGTGTATGGGGGGTGTAGTCACAGAGGGGTCAGAGCGCCCATGCTGACCCCTGACCACTGCTGGCTATGATAGAAAGGTGTCAGGACACACAGGACATGGCAGCTCGCTGTGTATGGGGGGGTGTAGTCACAGAGAGGTCAGAGCACCCATGCTGACCCCTGACCACTGCTGGCTATGATAGAAAGGTGTCAGGACACACAGGACATGGCAGCTCGCTGTGTATGGGTGGTGTAGTCACAGAGGGGTCAGAGCGCCCATGCTGACCCCTGACCACTGCTGGCTATGATAGAAAGGTGTCAGGACACACAGGACATGGCAGCTCGCTGTGTATGGGGGATGTAGTCAAAGAGGGGTCAGAGCGCCCATGCTGACCCCTGACCACTGCTGGCTATGATAGAAAGGTGTCAGGACACACAGGACATGGCAGCTCGCTGTGTATGGGGGGTGTAGTCACAGAGGGGTCAGAGCGCCCATGCTGACCCCTGACCACTGCTGGCTATGATAGAAAGGTGTCAGGACACACAGGACATGGCAGCTCGCTGTGTATGGGGGGTGTAGTCACAGAGGGGTCAAAGCACCCATGCTGACCCCTGACCACTGCTGGCTATGATAGAAATGTGTCAGGACACACAGGACATGGCAGCTCGCTGTGTATGGGGGGTGTAGTCACAGAGGGGTCAGAGCGCCCATGCTGACCCCTGACCACTGCTGGCTATGATAGAAAGGTGTCAGGACACACAGGACATGGCAGCTCGCTGTGTATGGGGGGTGTAGTCACAGAGGGGTCAAAGCACCCATGCTGACCCCTGACCACTGCTGGCTATGATAGAAATGTGTCAGGACACACAGGACATGGCAGCTCGCTGTGTATGGGGGGGTGTAGTCACAGAGAGGTCAGAGCACCCATGCTGACCCCTGACCACTGCTGGCTATGATAGAAATGTGTCAGGACACACAGGACATGGCAGCTCGCTGTGTATGGGGGGTGTAGTCACAGAGGGGTCAGAGCACCCATGCTGACCCCTGACCACTGCTGGCTATGATAGAAAGGTGTCAGGACACATAGGACATGGCAGCTCGCTGTATATGGGGGTGTAGTCACAAAGGGGTCAGAGCACCCATGCTGACCCCTGACCACTGCTGGCTATGATAGAAATGTGTCAGGACACACAGGACATGGCAGCTCGCTGTGTATGGGGGGTGCAGTCACAGAGGGGTCAGAGCACCCATGCTGACCCCTGACCACTGCTGGCTATGATAGAAATGTGTCAGGACACACAGGACATGGCAGCTCGCTGTGTATGGGGGGTGTAGTCACAGAGGGGTCAAAGCGCCCATGCTGACCCCTGACCACTGCTGGCTATGATAGAAAGGTGTCAGGACACACAGGACATGGCAGCTCTCTGTGTATGGGGGGGTGTAGTCACAGAGGGGTCAGAGCACCCATGCTGACCCCTGACCACTGCTGGCTATGATAGAAAGGTGTCAGGACACACAGGACATGGCAGCTCTCTGTGTATGGGGGGGTGTAGTCACAGAGGGGTCAGAGCGCCCATGCTGACCCCTGACCACTGCTGGCTATGATAGAAAGGTGTCAGGACACACAGGACATGGCAGCTCGCTGTGTATGGGGGGTGTAGTCACAGAGGGGTCAGAGCGCCCATGCTGACCCCTGACCACTGCTGGCTATGATAGAAAGGAGTCAGGACACACAGGACATGGCAGCTCGCTGTGTATGGGGGATGTAGTCACAGAGGGGTCAGAGCACCCATGCTGACCCCTGACCACTGCTGGCTATGATAGAAAGGTGTCAGGACACACAGGACATGGCAGCTCGCTGTGTATGGGGGGTGTAGTCACAGAGGGGTCAGAGCGCCCATGCTGACCCCTGACCACTGCTGGCTATGATAGAAAGGTGTCAGGACACACAGGACATGGCAGCTCGCTGTGTATGGGGGGTGTAGTCACAGAGGGGTCAGTGCACCCATGCTGACCCCTGACCACTGCTGGCTATGATAGAAAGGTGTCAGGACACACAGGACATGGCAGCTTGCTGTGTATGGGGGGTGTAGTCACAGAGGGGTCAGAGCACCCATGCTGACCCCTGACCACTGCTGGCTATGATAGAAAGGTGTCAGGACACACAGGACATGGCAGCTCGCTGTGTATGGGTGGGTGTAGTCACAGAGGGGTCAGAGCTCCCATGCTGACCCCTGCTGGCTATGATAGAATGGTGTCAGGACACACAGGACAAGGCAGCTCGCTGTGTATGGGGGGTGCAGTCACAGAGGGGTCAGAGCACCCATGCTGACCCCTGACCACTGCTGGCTATGATAGAGAGGTGTCAGGACACACAGGACATGGCAGCTCGCTGTGTTTGGGGGGTGTAGTCACAGAGGGGTCAGAGCGCCCATGCTTACCCCTGACCACTGCTGGCTATGGTAGAAAGGTGACAGGACACACAGGACATGGCAGCTCGCTGTGTATGGGGGGTGTAGTCACAGAGAGGTCAGAGCGCCCATGCTGACCCCTGACCACTGCTGGCTATGATAGAAAGGTGACAGGACACAGGACATGGCAGCTCGCTGTGTATGGGGGGTGTAGTCACAGAGGGGTCAGAGCACCCATGCTGACCCCTGACCACTGCTGGCTATGATAGAAAGGTGTCAGGACACACAGGACATGGCAGCTCGCTGTGTATGGGGGGTGTAGTCACAGAGGGGTCAGAGCACCCATGCTGACCCCTGACCACTGCTGGCTATGATAGAAAGGTGTCAGGACACACAGGACATGGCAGCTCGCTGTGTATGGGGGGTGTAGTCACAGAGGGGTCAGAGCGCCCATGCTGACCCCTGACCACTGCTGGCTATGATAGAAAGGTGTCAGGACACAGGACATGGCAGCTCGCTGTGTATGGGGGATGTAGTCACAGAGGGGTCAGAGCGCCCATGCTGACCCCTGACCACTGCTGGCTATGATAGAAACATGTCAGGACACACAGGACATGGCAGCTCGCTGTGTATGGGGGATGTAGTCACAGAGGGGTCAGAGCACCCATGCTGACCCCTGACCACTGCTGGCTATGATAGAAATGTGTCAGGACACACAGGACATGGCAGCTCGCTGTGTATGGGGGGTGTAGTCAGAGAGGGGTCAGAGCACCCATGCTGACCCCTGACCACTGCTGGCTATGATAGAAATGTGTCAGGACACACAGGACATGGCAGCTCGCTGTGTATGGGGGGTGTAGTCACAGAGGGGTCAAAGCGCCCATGCTGACCCCTGACCACTGCTGGCTATGATAGAAAGGTGTCAGGACACACAGGACATGGCAGCTCTCTGTGTATGGGGGGGTGTAGTCACAGAGGGGTCAGAGCACCCATGCTGACCCCTGACCACTGCTGGCTATGATAGAAAGGTGTCAGGACACACAGGACATGGCAGCTCTCTGTGTATGGGGGGGTGTAGTCACAGAGGGGTCAGAGCGCCCATGCTGACCCCTGACCACTGCTGGCTATGATAGAAAGGTGTCAGGACACACAGGACATGGCAGCTCGCTGTGTATGGGGGGTGTAGTCACAGAGGGGTCAGAGCGCCCATGCTGACCCCTGACCACTGCTGGCTATGATAGAAAGGAGTCAGGACACACAGGACATGGCAGCTCGCTGTGTATGGGGGATGTAGTCACAGAGGGGTCAGAGCACCCATGCTGACCCCTGACCACTGCTGGCTATGATAGAAAGGTGTCAGGACACACAGGACATGGCAGCTCGCTGTGTATGGGGGGTGTAGTCACAGAGGGGTCAGAGCGCCCATGCTGACCCCTGACCACTGCTGGCTATGATAGAAAGGTGTCAGGACACACAGGACATGGCAGCTCGCTGTGTATGGGGGGTGTAGTCACAGAGGGGTCAGTGCACCCATGCTGACCCCTGACCACTGCTGGCTATGATAGAAAGGTGTCAGGACACACAGGACATGGCAGCTTGCTGTGTATGGGGGGTGTAGTCACAGAGGGGTCAGAGCACCCATGCTGACCCCTGACCACTGCTGGCTATGATAGAAAGGTGTCAGGACACACAGGACATGGCAGCTCGCTGTGTATGGGTGGGTGTAGTCACAGAGGGGTCAGAGCTCCCATGCTGACCCCTGCTGGCTATGATAGAGAGGTGTCAGGACACACAGGACAAGGCAGCTCGCTGTGTATGGGGGGTGCAGTCACAGAGGGGTCAGAGCACCCATGCTGACCCCTGACCACTGCTGGCTATGATAGAGAGGTGTCAGGACACACAGGACATGGCAGCTCGCTGTGTTTGGGGGGTGTAGTCACAGAGGGGTCAGAGCGCCCATGCTTACCCCTGACCACTGCTGGCTATGGTAGAAAGGTGACAGGACACACAGGACATGGCAGCTCGCTGTGTATGGGGGGTGTAGTCACAGAGAGGTCAGAGCGCCCATGCTGACCCCTGACCACTGCTGGCTATGAGAGAAAGGTGACAGGACACAGGACATGGCAGCTCGCTGTGTATGGGGGGTGTAGTCACAGAGGGGTCAGAGCACCCATGCTGACCCCTGACCACTGCTGGCTATGATAGAAAGGTGTCAGGACACACAGGACATGGCAGCTCGCTGTGTATGGGGGTGTAGTCACAGAGGGGTCAGAGCGCCCATGCTGACCCCTGACCACTGCTGGCTATGATAGAAAGGTGTCAGGACACACAGGACATGGCAGCTCGCTGTGTATGGGGGGTGTAGTCACAGAGGGGTCAGAGCACCCATGCTGACCCCTGACCACTGCTGGCTATGATAGAAAGGTGTCAGGACACACAGGACATGGCAGCTCGCTGTGTATGGGGGGTGTAGTCACAGAGGGGTCAGAGCGCCCATGCTGACCCCTGACCACTGCTGGCTATGATAGAAACATGTCAGGACACACAGGACATGGCAGCTCGCTGTGTATGGGGGATGTAGTCACAGAGGGGTCAGAGCACCCATGCTGACCCCTGACCACTGCTGGCTATGATAGAAAGGAGTCAGGACACACAGGACATGGCAGCTCGCTGTGTATGGGGGATGTAGTCACAGAGGGGTCAGAGCACCCATGCTGACCCCTGACCACTGCTGGCTATGATAGAAAGGTGTCAGGACACACAGGACATGGCAGCTCGCTGTGTATGGGGGGTGTAGTCACAGAGGGGTCAGAGCTCCCATGCTGACCACTGCTGGCTATGATAGAAAGGTGTCAGGACACACAGGACATGGCAGCTCGCTGTGTATGGGGGGTGTAGTCACAGAGGGGTCAGAGCACCCATGCTGACCACTGCTGGCTATGATAGAAAGGTGACAGGACACACAGGACATGGCAGCTCGCTGTGTATGGGGCGTGTAGTCACAGAGGGGTCAGAGCGCCCATGCTGACCCCTGACCACTGCTGGCTATGATAGAAAGGTGTCAGGACACACAGGACATGGCAGTTCTCTGTGTATGGGGGGTGTAGTCACAGAGGGGTCAGAGCACCCATGCTGACCCCTGACCACTGCTGGCTATGATAGAAAGGTGTCAGGACACAGGACAAGGCAGCTCGCTGTGTATGGGGGGTGTAGTCACAGAGAGGTCAGAGCGCCCATGCTGACCCCTGACCACTGCTGGCTATGATAGAAAGGTGTCAGGACACACAGGACATGGCAGCTCCCTGTGTATGGGGGGTGTAGTCACAGAGAGGTCAGAGCGCCCATGCTGACCCCTGACCACTGCCGGCTATGATAGAAAGGTGTCAGGACACACAGGACATGGCAGCTCGCTGTGTACGGGGGGTTTAGTTACAGAGGGGTCAGAGCGCCCATGCTGACCCCTGACCACTGCTGGCTATGATAGAAAGGTGTCAGGACACACAGGACATGGCAGCTCACTGTGTATGGGGGGTGTAGTCACAGAGGGGTCAGAGCACCCATGCTGACCCCTGACCACAGCTGGCTATGATAGAAAGGTGTCAGGACACACAGGACATGGCAGCTCGCTGTGTATGGGGGGTGTAGTCACAGAGGGGTCAGAGCGCCCATGCTGACCCCTGACCACTGCTGGCTGTAATAGAAAGGTGTCAGGACACACAGGACATGGCAGCTCGCTGTGTATGGGGGGGTGTAGTCACAGAGGGGTCAGAGCGCCCATGCTGACCCCTGACCACTGCTGGCTATGATAGAAAGGTGTCAGGACACACAGGACATGGCAGCTCGCTGTGTATGGGGGGTGTAGTCACAGAGGGGTCAGAGCGCCCATGCTAACCCCTGACCACTGCTGGCTATGATAGAAAGGTGTCAGGACACACAGGACATGGCAGCTCGCTGTGTATGGGGGATGTAGTCACAGAGGGGTCAGAGCACCCATGCTGACCCCTGACCACTGCTGGCTATGATAGAAAGGAGTCAGGACACACAGGACATGGCAGCTCGCTGTGTATGGGGGATGTAGTCACAGAGGGGTCAGAGCACCCATGCTGACCCCTGACCACTGCTGGCTATGATAGAAAGGAGTCAGGACACACAGGACATGGCAGCTCGCTGTGTATGGGGGATGTAGTCACAGAGGGGTCAGAGCACCCATGCTGACCCCTGACCACTGCTGGCTATGATAGAAAGGTGTCAGGACACACAGGACATGGCAGCTCGCTGTGTATGGGGGGTGTAGTCACAGAGGGGTCAGAGCTCCCATGCTGACCACTGCTGGCTATGATAGAAAGGTGTCAGGACACACAGGACATGGCAGCTCGCTGTGTATGGGGGGTGTAGTCACAGAGGGGTCAGAGCACCCATGCTGACCACTGCTGGCTATGATAGAAAGGTGACAGGACACACAGGACATGGCAGCTCGCTGTGTATGGGGCGTGTAGTCACAGAGGGGTCAGAGCGCCCATGCTGACCCCTGACCACTGCTGGCTATGATAGAAAGGTGTCAGGACACACAGGACATGGCAGTTCTCTGTGTATGGGGGGTGTAGTCACAGAGGGGTCAGAGCACCCATGCTGACCCCTGACCACTGCTGGCTATGATAGAAAGGTGTCAGGACACACAGGACATGGCAGCTCGCTGTGTATGGGGGGTGTAGTCACAGAGGGGTCAGAGCATCCATGCTGACCCCTGACCACTGCTGGCTATGATAGAAAGGTGTCAGGACACAGGACAAGGCAGCTCGCTGTGTATGGGGGGTGTAGTCACAGAGAGGTCAGAGCGCCCATGCTGACCCCTGACCACTGCTGGCTATGATAGAAAGGTGTCAGGACACACAGGACATGGCAGCTCCCTGTGTATGGGGGGTGTAGTCACAGAGAGGTCAGAGCGCCCATGCTGACCCCTGACCACTGCCGGCTATGATAGAAAGGTGTCAGGACACACAGGACATGGCAGCTCGCTGTGTACGGGGGGTGTAGTTACAGAGGGGTCAGAGCGCCCATGCTGACCCCTGACCACTGCTGGCTATGATAGAAAGGTGTCAGGACACACAGGACATGGCAGCTCACTGTGTATGGGGGGTGTAGTCACAGAGGGGTCAGAGCACCCATGCTGACCCCTGACCACAGCTGGCTATGATAGAAAGGTGTCAGGACACACAGGACATGGCAGCTCGCTGTGTATGGGGGGTGTAGTCACAGAGGGGTCAGAGCGCCCATGCTGACCCCTGACCACTGCTGGCTGTAATAGAAAGGTGTCAGGACACACAGGACATGGCAGCTCGCTGTGTATGGGGGGGTGTAGTCACAGAGGGGTCAGAGCGCCCATGCTGACCCCTGACCACTGCTGGCTATGATAGAAAGGTGTCAGGACACACAGGACATGGCAGCTCGCTGTGTATGGGGGGTGTAGTCACTGAGCCGTCAGAGCGCCCATGCTGACCCCTGACCACTTCTGGCTATGATAGAAAGGTGTCAGGACACACAGGACATGGCAGCTCGCTGTGTATGGGGGGTGTAGTCACAGAGAGGTCAGAGCACCCATGCTGACCCCTGACCACTGCTGGCTATGATAGAAAGGTGACAGGACACACAGGACATGGCAGCTCGCTGTGTATGGGGGATGTAGTCACAGAGAGGTCAGAGCACCCATGCTGACCCCTGACCACTGCTGGCTATGATAGAAAGGTGTCAGGACACACAGGACATGGCAGCTCGCTGTGTATGGGGGGTGTAGTCACAGAGAGGTCAGAGCACCCATGCTGACCCCTGACCACTGCTGGCTATGATAGAAAGGTGTCAGGACACACAGGACATGGCAGCTCACTGTGTATAGGGGTGTAGTCACAAGGGGGTCAGAGCGCCCATGCTGACCCCTGACCACTGCTGGCTATGATAGAAAGGTGTCAGGACACACAGGACATGGCAGCTCGCTGTGTATGGGGGGGTGTAGTCACAGAGAGGTCAGAGCGCCCATGCTGACCCCTGCTGGCTATGATAGAAAGGTGTCATGACACACAGGACATGGCAGTTCGCTGTGTATGGGGGGTGTAGTCACAGAGGGGTCAGAGCGCCCATGCTGACCCCTGCTGGCTATGATAGAGAGGTGTCAGGACACACAGGACATGGCAGCTCGTTGTGTATGGGGGGTGTAGTCACAGAGGGGTCAGAGCGCCCATGCTGACCCCTGACCACTGCTGGCTATGATAGAAAGGTGTCAGGACACACAGGACATGGCAGTTCTCTGTGTATGGGGGGTGTAGTCACTGAGCCGTCAGAGCACCCATGCTGACCCCTGACCACTGCTGGCTATGATAGAAAGGTGTCAGGACACACAGGACATGGCAGCTCGCTGTGTATGGAGGGTGTAGTCACAGAGGGGTCAGAGCACCCATGCTGACCCCTGACCACTGCTGGCTATGATAGAAAGGTGTCAGGACACACAGGACATGGCAGCTCGCTGTGTATGGGGGGTATAGTCAAAGAGGGGTCAGAGCGCCCATGCTGACCCCTGACCACTGCTGGCTATGATAGAAAGGTGTCAGGACACACAGGACATGGCAGCTCGCTGTGTATGGGGGGTGTAGTCACAGAGGGGTCAGTGCACCCATGCTGACCCCTGACCACTGCTGGCTATGATAGAAAGGTGTCAGGACACACAGGACATGGCAGCTCGCTGTGTATGGGGGGTGTAGTCACAGAGGGGTCAGAGCGCCCATGCTGACCCCTGACCACTGCTGGCTATGGTAGAAAGGTGACAGGACACACAGGACATGGCAGCTCGCTGTGTATGGGGGGTGTAGTCACAGAGGGGTCAGAGCGCCCATGCTGACCCCTGACCACTGCTGGCTATGATAGAAAGGTGTCAGGACACACAGGACATGGCAGCTCACTGTGTATAGGGGTGTAGTCACAGAGGGGTCAGAGCGACCATGCTGACCCCTGACCACTGCTGGCTATGATAGAAAGGTGTCAGGACACACAGGACATGGCAGCTCGCTGTGTATGGGGGGTGTAGTCACAGAGGGGTCAAAGCACCCATGCTGACCCCTGACCACTGCTGGCTATGATAGAAATGTGTCAGGACACACAGGACATGGCAGCTCGCTGTGTATGGGGGGTGTAGTCACAGAGGGGTCAGAGCGCCCATGCTGACCCCTGACCACTGCTGGCTATGATAGAAAGGTGTCAGGACACACAGGACATGGCAGCTCGCTGTGTATGGGGGGTGTAGTCACAGAGAGGTCAGAGCGCCCATGCTGACCCCTGACCACTGCTGGCTATGATAGAAAGGTGTCAGGACACACAGGACATGGCAGCTCGCTGTGTATGGGGGGTGTAGTCACAGAGAGGTCAGAGCGCCCATGCTGACCCCTGACCACTGCTGGCTATGATAGAAAGGTGTCAGGACACACAGGACATGGCAGCTCGCTGTGTATGGGGGGTGTAGTCACAGGGGGGTCAGAGCGCCCATGCTGACCCCTGACCACTGCTGGCTATGATAGAAAGGTGTCAGGACACATAGGACATGGCAGCTCGCTGTATATGGGGGTGTAGTCACAGAGGGGTCAGAGCACCCATGCTGACCCCTGACCACTGCTGGCTATGATAGAAATGTGTCAGGACACACAGGACATGGCAGCTCGCTGTGTATAGGGGGTGTAGTCAGAGAGGGGTCAGAGCACCCATGCTGACCCCTGACCACTGCTGGCTATGATAGAAATGTGTCAGGACACACAGGACATGGCAGCTCGCTGTGTATGGGGGTGTAGTCACAGAGGGGTCAAAGCACCCATGCTGACCCCTGACCACTGCTGGCTATGATAGAAAGGTGTCAGGACACACAGGACATGGCAGCTCGCTGTGTATGAGGGGTGTAGTCACAGAGGGGTCAGTGCACCCATGCTGACCCCTGACCACTGCTGGCTATGATAGAAATGTGTCAGGACACACAGGACATGGCAGCTCGCTGTGTATGGGGGGTGTAGTCACAGAGGGGTCAAAGCACCCATGCTGACCCCTGACCACTGCTGGCTATGATAGAAAGGTGTCAGGACACACAGGACATGGCAGCTCGCTGTGTATGGGGGGTGTAGTCACAGAGGGGTCAGAGCGCCCATGCTGACCCCTGACCACTGCTGGCTATGGTAGAAAGGTGACAGGACACACAGGACATGGCAGCTCACTGTGTATAGGGGTGTAGTCACAGAGGGGTCAGAGCGCCCATGCTGACCCCTGACCACTGCTGGCTATGATAGAAAGGTGTCAGGACACACAGGACATGGCAGCTCGCTGTGTATGGGGGGTGTAGTCACAGAGGGGTCAAAGCACCCATGCTGACCCCTGACCACTGCTGGCTATGATAGAAATGTGTCAGGACACACAGGACATGGCAGCTCGCTGTGTATGGGGGGTGTAGTCACAGAGAGGTCAGAGCGCCCATGCTGACCCCTGACCACTGCTGGCTATGATAGAAAGGTGTCAGGACACACAGGACATGGCAGCTCGCTGTGTATGGGGGGTGTAGTCACAGGGGGGTCAGAGCGCCCATGCTGACCCCTGACCACTGCTGGCTATGATAGAAAGGTGTCAGGACACATAGGACATGGCAGCTCGCTGTATATGGGGGTGTAGTCACAGAGGGGTCAGAGCACCCATGCTGACCCCTGACCACTGCTGGCTATGATAGAAATGTGTCAGGACACACAGGACATGGCAGCTCGCTGTGTATAGGGGGTGTAGTCAGAGAGGGGTCAGAGCACCCATGCTGACCCCTGACCACTGCTGGCTATGATAGAAATGTGTCAGGACACACAGGACATGGCAGCTCGCTGTGTATGGGGGGTGTAGTCACAGAGGGGTCAAAGCACCCATGCTGACCCCTGACCACTGCTGGCTATGATAGAAAGGTGTCAGGACACACAGGACATGGCAGCTCGCTATGTATGGGGGGTGCAGTCACAGAGGGGTCAGAGCGCCCATGCTGACCCCTGACCACTGCTGGCTATGATAGAAAGGTGTCAGGACACACAGGACATGGCAGCTCTCTGTGTATGGGGGGGTGTAGTCACAGAGGGGTCAGAGCGCCCATGCTGACCCCTGACCACTGCTGGCTATGATAGAAAGGTGTCAGGACACACAGGACATGGCAGCTCGCTGTGTATGGGGGGTGTAGTCACAGAGGGGTCAGAGCGCCCATGCTGACCCCTGACCACTGCTGGCTATGATAGAAAGGAGTCAGGACACACAGGACATGGCAGCTCGCTGTGTATGGGGGATGTAGTCACAGAGGGGTCAGAGCACCCATGCTGACCCCTGACCACTGCTGGCTATGATAGAAAGGTGTCAGGACACACAGGACATGGCAGCTCGCTGTGTATGGGGGGTGTAGTCACAGAGGGGTCAGAGCGCCCATGCTGACCCCTGACCACTGCTGGCTATGATAGAAAGGTGTCAGGACACACAGGACATGGCAGCTCGCTGTGTATGGGGGGTGTAGTCACAGAGGGGTCAGTGCACCCATGCTGACCACTGCTGGCTATGATAGAAAGGTGTCAGGACACACAGGACATGGCAGCTCGCTGTGTATGGGGGGTGTAGTCACAGAGGGGTCAGAGCGCCCATGCTGACCCCTGACCACTGCTGGCTATGGTAGAAAGGTGACAGGACACACAGGACATGGCAGCTCGCTGTGTATGGGGGGTGTAGTCACAGAGAGGTCAGAGCGCCCATGCTGACCCCTGACCACTGCTGGCTATGATAGAAAGGTGTCAGGACACAGGACATGGCAGCTCGCTGTGTATGGGGGGTGTAGTCACAGAGAGGTCAGAGCGCCCATGCTGACCACTGCTGGCTATGATAGAAAGGTGTCAGGACACACAGGACATGGCAGCTCGCTGTGTATGGGGGGTGTAGTCACAGAGGGGTCAGAGCACCCATGCTGACCCCTGACCACTGCTGGCTATGATAGAAAGGTGTCAGGACACACAGGACATGGCAGCTCGCTGTGTATGGGGGGTGTAGTCACAGAGGGGTCAGAGCACCCATGCTGACCCCTGCCACTGCTGGCTATGATAGAAAGGTGACAGGACACAGGACATGGCAGCTCGCTGTGTATGGGGGGTGTAGTCACAGAGGGGTCAGAGCACCCATGCTGACCCTTGACCACTGCTGGCTATGATAGAAAGGTGTCAGGACACACAGGACATGGCAGCTCGCTGTGTATGGGGGGTGTAGTCACTGAGCCGTCAGAGCGCCCATGCTGACCCCTGACCACTTCTGGCTATGATAGAAAGGTGTCAGGACACACAGGACATGGCAGCTCGCTGTGTATGGGGGGTGTAGTCACAGAGGGGTCAGAGCGCCCATGCTGACCCCTGACCACTGCTGGCTATGATAGAAAGGTGTCAGGACACACAGGACATGGCAGCTCGCTGTGTATGGGGGGTGTAGTCACAGAGGGGTCAGAGCGCCCATGCTGACCCCTGACCACTGCTGGCTATGATAGAAAGGTGTCAGGACACACAGGACATGGCAGCTCGCTGTGTATAGGGGGTGTAGTCACAGAGGGGTCAGAGCACCCATGCTGACCCCTGACCACTGCTGGCTATGATAGAAAGGTGTCAGGACACACAGGACATGGCAGCTCGCTGTGTATGGGGGGTGTAGTCACAGAGGGGTCAGAGCACCCATGCTGACCCCTGACCACTGCTGGCTATGATAGAAAGGTGTCAGGACACACAGGACATGGCAGCTCGCTGTGTATGGGGGGTGTAGTCACAGAGGGGTCAGAGCGCCCATGCTGACCCCTGACCACTGCTGGCTATGATAGAAAGGAGTCAGGACACACAGGACATGGCAGCTCGCTGTGTATGAGGGGTGTAGTCACAGAGGGGTCAGTGCACCCATGCTGACCCCTGACCACTGCTGGCTATGATAGAAAGGAGTCAGGACACACAGGACATGGCAGCTCGCTGTGTATGAGGGGTGTAGTCACAGAGGGGTCAGTGCACCCATGCTGACCCCTGACCACTGCTGGCTATGATAGAAATGTGTCAGGACACACAGGACATGGCAGCTCGCTGTGTATGGGGGGTGTAGTCACAGAGGGGTCAAAGCACCCATGCTGACCCCTGACCACTGCTGGCTATGATAGAAAGGTGTCAGGACACACAGGACATGGCAGCTCGCTGTGTATGGGGGGTGTAGTCACAGAGGGGTCAGAGCGCCCATGCTGACCCCTGACCACTGCTGGCTATGGTAGAAAGGTGACAGGACACACAGGACATGGCAGCTCACTGTGTATAGGGGTGTAGTCACAGAGGGGTCAGAGCGCCCATGCTGACCCCTGACCACTGCTGGCTATGATAGAAAGGTGTCAGGACACACAGGACATGGCAGCTCGCTGTGTATGGGGGGTGTAGTCACAGAGGGGTCAAAGCACCCATGCTGACCCCTGACCACTGCTGGCTATGATAGAAATGTGTCAGGACACACAGGACATGGCAGCTCGCTGTGTATGGGGGGTGTAGTCACAGAGAGGTCAGAGCGCCCATGCTGACCCCTGACCACTGCTGGCTATGATAGAAAGGTGTCAGGACACACAGGACATGGCAGCTCGCTGTGTATGGGGGGTGTAGTCACAGGGGGGTCAGAGCGCCCATGCTGACCCCTGACCACTGCTGGCTATGATAGAAAGGTGTCAGGACACATAGGACATGGCAGCTCGCTGTATATGGGGGTGTAGTCACAGAGGGGTCAGAGCACCCATGCTGACCCCTGACCACTGCTGGCTATGATAGAAATGTGTCAGGACACACAGGACATGGCAGCTCGCTGTGTATAGGGGGTGTAGTCAGAGAGGGGTCAGAGCACCCATGCTGACCCCTGACCACTGCTGGCTATGATAGAAATGTGTCAGGACACACAGGACATGGCAGCTCGCTGTGTATGGGGGGTGTAGTCACAGAGGGGTCAAAGCACCCATGCTGACCCCTGACCACTGCTGGCTATGATAGAAAGGTGTCAGGACACACAGGACATGGCAGCTCGCTATGTATGGGGGGTGCAGTCACAGAGGGGTCAGAGCGCCCATGCTGACCCCTGACCACTGCTGGCTATGATAGAAAGGTGTCAGGACACACAGGACATGGCAGCTCTCTGTGTATGGGGGGGTGTAGTCACAGAGGGGTCAGAGCGCCCATGCTGACCCCTGACCACTGCTGGCTATGATAGAAAGGTGTCAGGACACACAGGACATGGCAGCTCGCTGTGTATGGGGGGTGTAGTCACAGAGGGGTCAGAGCGCCCATGCTGACCCCTGACCACTGCTGGCTATGATAGAAAGGAGTCAGGACACACAGGACATGGCAGCTCGCTGTGTATGGGGGATGTAGTCACAGAGGGGTCAGAGCACCCATGCTGACCCCTGACCACTGCTGGCTATGATAGAAAGGTGTCAGGACACACAGGACATGGCAGCTCGCTGTGTATGGGGGGTGTAGTCACAGAGGGGTCAGAGCGCCCATGCTGACCCCTGACCACTGCTGGCTATGATAGAAAGGTGTCAGGACACACAGGACATGGCAGCTCGCTGTGTATGGGGGGTGTAGTCACAGAGGGGTCAGTGCACCCATGCTGACCACTGCTGGCTATGATAGAAAGGTGTCAGGACACACAGGACATGGCAGCTCGCTGTGTATGGGGGGTGTAGTCACAGAGGGGTCAGAGCGCCCATGCTGACCCCTGACCACTGCTGGCTATGGTAGAAAGGTGACAGGACACACAGGACATGGCAGCTCGCTGTGTATGGGGGGTGTAGTCACAGAGAGGTCAGAGCGCCCATGCTGACCCCTGACCACTGCTGGCTATGATAGAAAGGTGTCAGGACACAGGACATGGCAGCTCGCTGTGTATGGGGGGTGTAGTCACAGAGAGGTCAGAGCGCCCATGCTGACCACTGCTGGCTATGATAGAAAGGTGTCAGGACACACAGGACATGGCAGCTCGCTGTGTATGGGGGGTGTAGTCACAGAGGGGTCAGAGCACCCATGCTGACCCCTGACCACTGCTGGCTATGATAGAAAGGTGTCAGGACACACAGGACATGGCAGCTCGCTGTGTATGGGGGGTGTAGTCACAGAGGGGTCAGAGCACCCATGCTGACCCCTGCCACTGCTGGCTATGATAGAAAGGTGACAGGACACAGGACATGGCAGCTCGCTGTGTATGGGGGGTGTAGTCACAGAGGGGTCAGAGCACCCATGCTGACCCTTGACCACTGCTGGCTATGATAGAAAGGTGTCAGGACACACAGGACATGGCAGCTCGCTGTGTATGGGGGGTGTAGTCACTGAGCCGTCAGAGCGCCCATGCTGACCCCTGACCACTTCTGGCTATGATAGAAAGGTGTCAGGACACACAGGACATGGCAGCTCGCTGTGTATGGGGGGTGTAGTCACAGAGGGGTCAGAGCGCCCATGCTGACCCCTGACCACTGCTGGCTATGATAGAAAGGTGTCAGGACACACAGGACATGGCAGCTCGCTGTGTATGGGGGGTGTAGTCACAGAGGGGTCAGAGCGCCCATGCTGACCCCTGACCACTGCTGGCTATGATAGAAAGGTGTCAGGACACACAGGACATGGCAGCTCGCTGTGTATAGGGGGTGTAGTCACAGAGGGGTCAGAGCACCCATGCTGACCCCTGACCACTGCTGGCTATGATAGAAAGGTGTCAGGACACACAGGACATGGCAGCTCGCTGTGTATGGGGGGTGTAGTCACAGAGGGGTCAGAGCACCCATGCTGACCCCTGACCACTGCTGGCTATGATAGAAAGGTGTCAGGACACACAGGACATGGCAGCTCGCTGTGTATGGGGGGTGTAGTCACAGAGGGGTCAGAGCGCCCATGCTGACCCCTGACCACTGCTGGCTATGATAGAAAGGAGTCAGGACACACAGGACATGGCAGCTCGCTGTGTATGGGGGATGTAGTCACAGAGGGGTCAGAGCACCCATGCTGACCCCTGACCACTGCTGGCTATGATAGAAAGGTGTCAGGACACACAGGACATGGCAGTTCTCTGTGTATGGGGGGTGTAGTCACAGAGGGGTCAGAGCACCCATGCTGACCCCTGACCACTGCTGGCTATGATAGAAAGGTGTCAGGACACACAGGACATGGCAGCTCGCTGTGTATGGGGGGTGTAGTCACAGAGGGGTCAGAGCGCCCATGCTGACCCCTGACCACTGCCGGCTATGATAGAAAGGTGTCAGGACACACAGGACATGGCAGCTCGCTGTGTACGGGGGGTGTAGTTACAGAGGGGTCAGAGCGCCCATGCTGACCCCTGACCACTGCTGGCTATGGTAGAAAGGTGTCAGGACACACAGGACATGGCAGCTCACTGTGTATGGGGGGTGTAGTCACAGAGGGGTCAGAGCACCCATGCTGACCCCTGACCACAGCTGGCTATGATAGAAAGGTGTCAGGACACACAGGACATGGCAGCTCGCTGTGTATGGGGGATGTAGTCACAGAGGGGTCAGAGCGCCCATGCTGACCCCTGACCACTGCTGGCTGTAATAGAAAGGTGTCAGGACACACAGGACATGGCAGCTCGCTGTGTATGGGGGGTGTAGTCACAGAGAGGTCAGAGCGCCCATGCTGACCCCTGACCACTGCTGGCTATGATAGAAAGGTGTCAGGACACAGGACATGGCAGCTCGCTGTGTATGGGGGGGTGTAGTCACAGAGGGGTCAGAGCGCCCATGCTGACCCCTGACCACTGCTGGCTATGATAGAAAGGTGTCAGGACACACAGGACATGGCAGCTCCCTGTGTATGGGGGGTGTAGTCACTGAGCCGTCAGAGCGCCCATGCTGACCCCTGACCACTTCTGGCTATGATAGAAAGGTGTCAGGACACACAGGACATGGCAGCTCGCTGTGTATGGGGGGTGTAGTCACAGAGAGGTCAGAGCACCCATGCTGACCCCTGACCACTGCTGGCTATGATAGAAAGGTGACAGGACACACAGGACATGGCAGCTCGCTGTGTATGGGGGGTGTAGTCACAGAGGGGTCAGAGCGCCCATGCTGACCCCTGACCACTGCTGGCTATGATAAAAAGGTGCCAGGACACACAGGACATGGCAGCTCGCTGTGTATAGGGGTGTAGTCACAGAGAGGTCAGAGCGCCCATGCTGACCCCTGACCACTGCTGGCTATGATAGAAAGGTGTCAGGACACACAGGACATGGCAGCTCACTGTGTATAGGGGTGTAGTCACAAGGGGGTCAGAGCGCCCATGCTGACCCCTGACCACTGCTGGCTATGATAGAAAGGTGTCAGGACACACAGGACATGGCAGCTCGCTGTGTATGGGGGGGTGTAGTCACAGAGAGGTCAGAGCGCCCATGCTGACCCCTGCTGGCTATGATAGAAAGGTGTCATGACACACAGGACATGGCAGTTCGCTGTGTATGGGGGGTGTAGTCACAGAGGGGTCAGAGCGCCCATGCTGACCCCTGCTGGCTATGATAGAGAGGTGTCAGGACACACAGGACATGGCAGCTCGTTGTGTATGGGGGGTGTAGTCACAGAGGGGTCAGAGCGCCCATGCTGACCCCTGACCACTGCTGGCTATGATAGAAAGGTGTCAGGACACACAGGACATGGCAGTTCTCTGTGTATGGGGGGTGTAGTCACTGAGCCGTCAGAGCACCCATGCTGACCCCTGACCACTGCTGGCTATGATAGAAAGGTGTCAGGACACACAGGACATGGCAGCTCGCTGTGTATGGGAGGTGTAGTCACAGAGGGGTCAGAGCACCCATGCTGACCCCTGACCACTGCTGGCTATGATAGAAAGGTGTCAGGACACACAGGACATGGCAGCTCGCTGTGTATAGGGGGTGTAGTCACAGAGGGGTCAGAGCGCCCATGCTGACCCCTGACCACTGCTGGCTATGATAGAAAGGTGTCAGGACACACAGGACATGGCAGCTCGCTGTGTATGGAGGGTGTAGTCACAGAAAGGTCAGAGCACCCATGCTGACCCCTGACCACTGCTGGCTATGATAGAAAGGTGTCAGGACACACAGGACATGGCAGCTCGCTGTGTATGGGGGGTATAGTCAAAGAGGGGTCAGAGCGCCCATGCTGACCCCTGACCACTGCTGGCTATGATAGAAAGGTGTCAGGACACACAGGACATGGCAGCTCGCTGTGTATGGGGGGTGTAGTCACAGAGGGGTCAGTGCACCCATGCTGACCCCTGACCACTGCTGGCTATGATAGAAAGGTGTCAGGACACACAGGACATGGCAGCTCGCTGTGTATGGGGGGTGTAGTCACAGAGGGGTCAGAGCGCCCATGCTGACCCCTGACCACTGCTGGCTATGGTAGAAAGGTGACAGGACACACAGGACATGGCAGCTCACTGTGTATAGGGGTGTAGTCACAGAGGGGTCAGAGCGCCCATGCTGACCCCTGACCACTGCTGGCTATGATAGAAAGGTGTCAGGACACACAGGACATGGCAGCTCGCTGTGTATGGGGGGTGTAGTCACAGAGGGGTCAGAGCG
>NW_027285626.1:0-35405 GCF_040894005.1 Engystomops pustulosus | reverse complement strand
AAACCATGACTACCACTACTATAAAGGAACCATGGCTACCACTACTATAAGGGAACCATGGCTACCACTACTATGAGGAAACCATGGCTACCACTACTATGAGGAAACCATGGCTACCACTACTATGAGGGAACCATGGCTACCACTACTTTGAGGGAACCATGGCTACCACTACTATGAGGGAACCATGGCTACCACTACTATGAGGGAACTTTGACTGCCACTACTATGAGAGAACCATGACTACCACTACTATGAGGGAACCATGACTACCACTACTATGAGGGAACCATGGCTACCACTACTATGAGGGAACCATGGCTACCACTACTATAAGGGAACCATGACTACCACTACTATGAGGGAACCATGGCTACCACTACTATGAGGGAACCATGGCTACCAGTACTATGAGGGAACCATGGCTACCACTACTATGAGGGAACCATGGCTACCACTACTATGAGGGAACCATGACTACCACTACTATGAGGGAACCATGGCTACCACTACTATGAGGGAACCATGACTACCACTACTATGAGGGAACTATGGCTACCAGTACTATGAGGGAACCATGACTACCACTACTATAAGGGAACCATGACTACCACTACTATCAGGGAACCATGGCTACCACTACTATGAGGGCACCATGACTACCACTTCTATGAGGGAACCATGGCTACCACTACTATGAGGGAACCATGGCTACCACTACTATGAGGGAACCATGACTACCACTACTATGAGGGAACCATGGCTACCAGTACTATGAGGGAACCATGACTACCACTACTATGAGGGAACCATGACTACCACTACTATGAGGGAACCATGGCTACCACTACTATGAGGGAACCATGGCTACCACTACTATGAGGGAACCATGACTACCACTACTATGAGGGAACCATGGCTACCAGTAATATGAGGGAACCATGGCTACCACTACTATGAGGGAACCATGGCTACCACTACTATGAGGGAACCATGGCTACCACTACTATGAGGGAACCATGGCTACCACTACTATGAGGGAACCATGACTACCACTACTATGAGGGAACCATGGTTACCACTACTATGAGGGAACCATGGCTACCACTACTATAAGGGAACCATGACTACCACTACTATGAGGGAACCATGACTACCACTACTATGAGGGAACCATGGCTACCACTACTATGAGGGAACCATGGCTACCACTACTATGAGGGAACCATGGCTACCAGTACTATGAGGGAACCATGGCTACCACTACTATGAGGGAACCATGGCTACCACTACTATGAGGGAACCATGACTACCACTACTATGAGGGAACCATGGCTACCACTACTATAAGGGAACCATGACTACCACTACTATGAGGGAACCATGACTACCACTACTATGAGGGAACCATGGCTACCACTACTATGAGGGAACCATGGCTACCACTACTATGAGGGAACCATGGCTACCAGTACTATGAGGGAACCATGGCTACCACTACTATGAGGGAACCATGGCTACCACTACTATGAGGGAACCATGACTACCACTACTATGAGGGAACCATGACTACCACTACTGTGAGGGAACCATGACTACCACTACTATGAGGGAACCATGACTACCACTACTATGAGGGAACCATGGCTACCACTACTATGAGGGAACCATGGCTACCACTACTATGAGGGAACCATGACTACCACTACTGTGAGGGAACCATGGCTACCACTACTATGAGGGAACCATGGCTACCAGTACTATGAGGGAACCATGGCTACCACTACTATGAGGGAACCATGACTACCACTACTATGAGGGAACCATGACTACCACTACTATGAGGGAACCATGGCTACCAGTAATATGAGGGAACCATGGCTACCACTACTATGAGGGAACCATGGCTACCACTACTATGAGGGAACCATGGCTACCACTACTATGAGGGAACCATGGCTACCACTACTATGAGGGAACCATGACTACCACTACTATGACGGAACCATGGTTACCACTACTATGAGGGAACCATGGCTACCACTACTATAAGGGAACCATGACTACCACTACTATGAGGGAACCATGACCACCACTACTATGAGGGAACCATGGCTACCACTACTATGAGGGAACCATGGCTACCACTACTATGAGGGAACCATGGCTACCAGTACTATGAGGGAACCATGGCTACCACTACTATGAGGGAACCATGGCTACCACTACTATGAGGGAACCATGACTACCACTACTATGAGGGAACCATGACTACCACTACTGTGAGGGAACCATGACTACCACTACTATGAGGGAACCATGACTACCACTACTATGAGGGAACCATGGCTACCACTACTATGAGGGAACCATGGCTACCACTACTATGAGGGAACCATGACTACCACTACTGTGAGGGAACCATGGCTACCACTACTATGAGGGAACCATGGCTACCAGTACTATGAGGGAACCATGGCTACCACTACTATGAGGGAACCATGACTACCACTACTATGAGGGAACCATGACTACCACTACTATGAGGGAACCATGGCTACCACTACTATGAGGGAACCATGGCTACCAGTACTATGAGGGAACCATGGCTACCACTACTATGAGGGAACCATGACTACCACTACTATGGGGGAACCATGACTACCAGTACTATGAGGGAACCATGACTACCACTACTATGAGGGAACCATGACTACCACTACTATGAGGGAACCATGACTACCAGTACTATGAGGGAACCATGGCTACCACTACTATGAGGGAACCATGACTACCACTACTATGAGGGAACCATGACTACCACTACTATGAGGGAACCATGACTACCACTACAATGGGGGAACTATGGCTACCAGTACTATGAGGGAACCATGACTACCACTACTATGAGGGAACCATGGCTACCACTACTATGAGGTAACCATGGCTACCACTACTATGAGGGAACCATGACTACCACTACTATGAGGGAACCATGGCTACCACTACTATGAGGTAACCATGGCTTGCACTACTATGAGGGAACCATGACTACCACTACTATGAGGGAACCATGGCTACCACTACTATGAGGGAAACATGGCTACCACTACTATGAGGGAACCATGACTACCACTACTATGAGGGAACCATGGCTACCACTACTATGAGGGAACCATGGCTACCACTACTATGAGGGAACCATGACTACCACTACTATGAGGGAACCATAGCTACCACTACTATGAGGTCACCATAACTACCACTACTATGAGGGAACCATGGCTACCACTACTATGAGGTCACCATGGCTACCACTACTATGAGGGAACCATGGCTACCACTACTATGAGGGAACCATGACTACCACTACTATGAGGGAACCATGGCTACCAGTACTATGAGGGAACCATGGCTACCACTACTATGAGGTAACCATTACTACCACTACTATGAGGGAACCATGACTACCACTACTATGAGGGAACTATGACTACCACTACTATGAGGGAACCATGACTACCACTACTATGAGGGAACTATGGCTACCACTACTAGGAGGGAACCATGACTATCACTACTATGAGGTAACCATGGCTACCACTACTATGAGGTCACCATGACTACCACTACTATGAGGGAACCATGGCTACCACTACTATGAGGGAACCATGGCTACCACTACTATGAGGGAACCATGACTATCACTACTATGAGGTAACCATGGCTACCACTACTATGAGGTCACCATGGCTACCACTACTATGAGGGAACCATGGCTACCACTACTATGAGGGAACCATGACTACCACTACTATAAAGGAACCATGACTACCACTACTATGAGGGAACCATGACTACCACTACTATGAGGGAACCATGACTACCACTACTATGAGGGAACCATGGCTACCACTACTATGAGGGAACCATGGCTACCAGTACTATGAGGGAACCATGGCTACCACTACTATGAGGTAGCCATGGCTACCACTACTATGAGGGAACTATGACTACCACTACTATGAGGGAACCATGGCTACCACTACTATGAGGGAACCATGACTATCACTACTATGACGTAACCATGGCTACCACTACTATGAGGTCACCATGGCTACCACTACTATGAGGGAACCATGGCTACCACTACTATGAGGGAACCATGACTAGCACTACTATGAGGGAACCATGGCTACCACTACTATAAGGGAACCATGACTACCACTACTATGAGGGAACCATGACTACCACTACTATGAGGGAACCATGGCTACCACTACTATGAGGGAACCATGGCTACCACTACTATGAGGGAACCATGGCTACCAGTACTATGAGGGAACCATGGCTACCACTACTATGAGGTAACCATGGCTACTACTACTATGAGGTAACCATGACTACCACTACTATGAGGGAACCATGGCTACCACTACTATGAGGGAACCATGACTACCACTACTATGAGGGAACCATGACTACCACTACGAGGGAACCATGACTACCACTACTATGAGGGAACCATGACTACCACTACTATGAGGGAACCATGACTACCACTACTATGAGGGAACCATGGCTACCACTACTATAAGGGAACCATGGCTACCACTACTATGAGGGAACCATGACTACCACTACTATGAGGGAACCATGGCTACCACTACTATGAGGGAACCATGGCTACCACTACGAGGGAACCATGACTACCACTACTATGAGGGAACCATGACTACCACTACTATGAGGGAACCATGGCTACCAGTACTATGGGGTAACCATGGCTACCACTACTATGAGGGAACCATGACTACCACTACTATGAGGGAACCATGGCTACCACTACTATGAGGGAACCATGGCTACCAGTACTATAAGGGAACCATGACTACCACTTTTATAAGGGAACCATGACTACCACTACTATAAGGGAACCATGACTACCACTACTATAAGGTAACCATGGCTACCACTACTATGAGGGAACCATGACTACCACTACTATGAGAGAACCATGGCTACCACTACTATGAGGGAACCATGGCTACCACTGCTATGAGGGAACCATGGCTACCACTACTATGAGGGAACCATGGCTACCAGTACTATGAGGGAACCATGACTACCACTTTTATGAGGGAACCATGACTACCACTACTATAAGGGAACCATGACTACCACTACTATGAGGGAACCATGGCTACCACTACTATGAGGGAACCATGGCTACCACTACTATGAGGGAACCATGACTACCACTACTATGAGGGAACCATGGCTACCACTACTATGAGGGAACTATGACTACCACTACTATAAGGGAACTATGACTACCACTACTATGAGGGAACCATGGCTACCACTATGAGGGAACCATGACTACCACTACTATAAGGGAACCATGACTACCACTACTATGAGGGAACCATGGCTACCACTACTATGAGGGAACCATGGCTACCAGTACTATGAGGGAACCATGGCTACCACTACTATGAGGGAACCATGACTACCACTACTATGAGGGAACCTTGACTACCACTACTATGAGGGAACCATGGCTACCACTACTATGAGGGAACCATGACTACCACTACTATGAGGGAACCATGGCTACCACTACTATGAGGGAACCATGGCTACCACTACTATGAGGTAACCATGGCTTGCACTACTATGAGGGAACCATGACTACCACTACTATGAGGGAACCATGGCTACCACTACTATGAGGGAACCATGGCTACCACTACTATGAGGGAACCATGGCTACCACTACTATGAGGGAACTATGACTACCACTACTATAAGGGAACCATGGCTACCACTACTATGAGGGAACCATGGCTACCACTACTATGAGCGAACCATGGCTACCAGTACTATGAGGTAACCATGACTACCACTACTATGAGGGAACCGTGACTACCACTACTATGAGGGAACCATGGCTACCACTACAATGAGGGAACCATGACTACCACTACTATGAGGGAACCATGACTACCACTACTATGAGGGAACCATGACTACCACTACTATGAGGGAACCATGGCTACCACTACTATGAGGGAACTATGACTACCACTACTATAAGGGAACCATGGCTACCACTACTATGAGGGAACCATGGCTACCACTACTATGAGGGAACCATGACTACCACTACTATGAGGGAACCATGGCTACCACTACAATGAGGGAACCATGACTACCACTACTATGAGGGAACCATGGCTACCACTACTATAAGGGAACTATGACTACCACTACTATAAGGGAACCATGACTACCACTACTATGAGGGAACTATGACTACGACTACTATGAGGGAACCATGACTACCACTACTATGGGGGAACCATGGCTACCACTACTATGAAGTCACCATGGCTACCACTACTATGAGGGAACCATGGCTACCACTACTATGAGGGAACCATGACTATCACTACTATGAGGGAACCATGGCTACCACTACTATGAGGGAACCATGACTACCACTACTATGAGGGAACCATGGCTACCACTACAATGAGGGAACCATGACTACCACTACTATGAGGGAACCATGGCTACCACTACTATAAGGGAACCATGACTACCACTACTATAAGGGAACCATGACTACCACTACTATGAGGGAACTATGACTACGACTACTATGAGGGAACCATGACTACCACTACTATGGGGGAACCATGGCTACCACTACTATGAAGTCACCATGGCTACCACTACTATGAGGGAACCATGGCTACCACTACTATGAGGGAACCATGACTATCACTACTATGAGGGAACCATGGCTACCACTACTATAAGGGAACCATGACTACCACTACTATGAGGGAACTATGACTACCACTACTATAAGGGAACCATGACTACCACTACTATGAGGGAACCATGGCTACCACTATGAGGGAACCATGACTACCACTACTATGAGGGAACCATGGCTACCAGTACTATGAGGGAACCATGGCTACCACTACTATGAGGGAACCATGACTACCACTACTATGAGGGAACCTTGACTACCACTACTATGAGGGAACCATGACTACCACTACTATGAGGGAACCATGGCTACCACTACTATGAGGGAACTATGACTACCACTACTATGAGGGAACCATGGCTACCACTACTACGAGGGAACCATGACTATCACTACTATGAGGTAACCATGGCTACCACTACTATGAAGTCACCATGGCTACCACTACTATGAGGGAACCATGGCTACCACTACTATGAGGGAACCATGACTATCACTACTATGAGGGAACCATGGCTACCACTACTATAAGGGAACCATGACTACCACTACTATGAGGGAACCATGGCTACCACTACTATGAGGGAACTATGACTACCACTACTATAAGGGAACCATGACTACCACTACTATGAGGGAACCATGGCTACCACTATGAGGGAACCATGACTACCACTACTATGAGGGAACCATGGCTACCAGTACTATGAGGGAACCATGGCTACCACTACTATGAGGGAACCATGACTACCACTACTATGAGGGAACCTTGACTACCACTACTATGAGGGAACCATGACTACCACTACTATGAGGGAACCATGGCTACCACTACTATGAGGGAACCATGGCTACCACTACTATGAGGGAACCATGGCTACCACTACTATGAGGTAACCATGGCTTGCACTACTATGAGGGAACCATGGCTACCACTACTATGAGGGAACCATGACTACCACTACTATGAGGTAACCATGGCTACCACTACTATGAGGGAACTATGACTACCACTACTATGAGGGAACCATGACTATCACTACTATGAGGTAACCATGGCTACCACTACTATGAGGTCACCATGGCTACCACTACTATGAGGGAACCATGGCTACCACTACTATGAGGGAACCATGACTAGCACTACTATGAGGGAACCATGACTACCACTACTATAAGGGAACCATGGCTACCACTACTATGAGGGAACCATGGCTACCACTACTATGAGGGAACCATGGCTACCACTTCTATGAGGGAACCATGACTACCACTACTATGAGGGAACCATGACTACCACTTCTATGAGGGAACCATGACTACCACTACTATGAGGTAACCATGGCTACCACTACTATGAGGGAACCATGGCTACCACTACTATGAGGGAACCATGGCTACCACTACTATGAGGGAACCATGGCTACCACTACTATGAGGGAACCATGACTACCACTACTATGAGGGAACCATGACTACCACTTCTATGAGGGAACCATGACTACCACTACTATGAGGTAACCATGGCTACCACTACTATGAGGGAACCATGGCTACCAGTACTATAAGGGAACCATGACTACCACTACTATGAGGGAACCATGACTACCACTACTATGAGGGAACCATGGCTACCACTACTATGAGGGAACCATGACTACCACTACTATGAGGGAACCATTGCTACCACTACTATGAGGGAACCATGGCTACCAGTACTATGAGGGAACCATGGCTACCACTACTATGAGGGAACCATGACTACCACTACTATGAGGGAACCATGACTACCACTACTATGAGGGAACCATGACTACCACTACTATGAGGGAACCATGGCTACCACTACTATGAGGTAACCATGGCTACCACTACTATGAGGGAACCACGACTACCACTACTATGAGGGAACCACGGCTACCAGTACTATAAGGGAACCATGGCTACCACTACTATGAGGGAACCATGGCTACCACTACTATGAAGGAACCATGGCTACCACTACTATGAGGGAACCATGGCTACCACTACTATGAGGGAACCATGGCTACCACTACTATGAGGGAACCATGGCTACCACTACTATGAAGGAACCATGGCTACCACTACTATGAGGGAACCATGGCTACCACTACTATGAGGGAACCATGGCTACCACTCCTATGAGGGAACCATGGCTACCACTACTATAAGGGAACCATGACTACCACTCCTATGAGGGAACCATGGCTACCACTACTATGAGGGAACCATGGCTACCAGTACTATGAGGGAACCATGGCTACCACTACTATGAGGGAACCATGGCTACCACTACTATGAGGGAACCATGACTACCACTACTATGAGGGAACCATGGCTACCACTACTATGAGGGAACCATGACTACCACTACTATGAGGGAACCATGGCTACCAGTACTATGAGGGAACCATGACTACCACTACTATAAGGGAACCATGACTACCACTACTATCAGGGAACCATGGCTACCACTACTATGAGGGCACCATGACTACCACTTCTATGAGGGAACCATGGCTACCACTACTATGAGGGAACCATGGCTACAACTACTATGAGGGAACCATGACTACCACTACTATGAGGGAACCATGGCTACCAGTACTATGAGGGAACCATGACTACCACTACTATGAGGGAACCATGACTACCACTACTATGAGGGAACCATGGCTACCACTACTATGAGGGAACCATGACTACCACTACTATGAGGGAACCATGGCTACCAGTAATATGAGGGAACCATGGCTACCACTACTATGAGGGAACCATGGCTACCACTACTATAAGGGAACCATGACTACCACTACTATGAGGGAACCATGACTACCACTACTATGAGGGAACCATGGCTACCACTACTATGAGGGAACCATGGCTACCACTACTATGAGGGAACCATGGCTACCACTACTATGAAGGAACCATGGCTACCAGTACTATGAGGGAACCATGGCTACCAGTACTATGAGGGAACCATGGCTACCACTACGATGAGGTAACCATGGCTACCACTACTATGAGGTAACCATGACTACCACTACTATGAGGGAACCATGACTACCACTACTATGAGGGAACCATGGCTACCACTACTATAAGGGAACCATGACTACCACTACTATGAGGGAACCATGGCTACCACTACTATAAGGGAACCATGACTACCACTACTATAAGGGAACCATGGCTACCACTACTATAAGGGAACCATGGCTACCACTACTATGAGGAAACCATGACTACCACTACTATAAAGGAACCATGGCTACCACTACTATAAGGGAACCATGGCTACCACTACTATGAGGAAACCATGGCTACCACTACTATGAGGAAACCATGGCTACCACTACTATGAGGGAACCATGGCTACCACTACTTTGAGGGAACCATGGCTACCACTACTATGAGGGAACCATGGCTACCACTACTATGAGGGAACTTTGACTGCCACTACTATGAGAGAACCATGACTACCACTACTATGAGGGAACCATGACTACCACTACTATGAGGGAACCATGGCTACCACTACTATGAGGGAACCATGGCTACCACTACTATAAGGGAACCATGACTACCACTACTATGAGGGAACCATGGCTACCACTACTATGAGGGAACCATGGCTACCAGTACTATGAGGGAACCATGGCTACCACTACTATGAGGGAACCATGGCTACCACTACTATGAGGGAACCATGACTACCACTACTATGAGGGAACCATGGCTACCACTACTATGAGGGAACCATGACTACCACTACTATGAGGGAACTATGGCTACCAGTACTATGAGGGAACCATGACTACCACTACTATAAGGGAACCATGACTACCACTACTATCAGGGAACCATGGCTACCACTACTATGAGGGCACCATGACTACCACTTCTATGAGGGAACCATGGCTACCACTACTATGAGGGAACCATGGCTACCACTACTATGAGGGAACCATGACTACCACTACTATGAGGGAACCATGGCTACCAGTACTATGAGGGAACCATGACTACCACTACTATGAGGGAACCATGACTACCACTACTATGAGGGAACCATGGCTACCACTACTATGAGGGAACCATGACTACCACTACTATGAGGGAACCATGGCTACCAGTAATATGAGGGAACCATGGCTACCACTACTATGAGGGAACCATGGCTACCAC
Organism: Engystomops pustulosus; assembly: GCF_040894005.1. NCBI lineage: Eukaryota > Metazoa > Chordata > Amphibia > Anura > Leptodactylidae > Engystomops > Engystomops pustulosus. Next base: position 24,406 of record NW_027285626.1, on the reverse strand, counting down.
TACTATGAGGGAACCATGGCTACCACTACTATGAGGGAACCATGGCTACCACTACTATGAGGGAACCATGACTACCACTACTATGAGGGAACCATGGTTACCACTACTATGAGGGAACCATGGCTACCACTACTATAAGGGAACCATGACTACCACTACTATGAGGGAACCATGACTACCACTACTATGAGGGAACCATGGCTACCACTACTATGAGGGAACCATGGCTACCACTACTATGAGGGAACCATGGCTACCAGTACTATGAGGGAACCATGGCTACCACTACTATGAGGGAACCATGGCTACCACTACTATGAGGGAACCATGACTACCACTACTATGAGGGAACCATGACTACCACTACTGTGAGGGAACCATGACTACCACTACTATGAGGGAACCATGACTACCACTACTATGAGGGAACCATGGCTACCACTACTATGAGGGAACCATGGCTACCACTACTATGAGGGAACCATGACTACCACTACTGTGAGGGAACCATGGCTACCACTACTATGAGGGAACCATGGCTACCAGTACTATGAGGGAACCATGGCTACCACTACTATGAGGGAACCATGACTACCACTACTATGAGGGAACCATGACTACCACTACTATGAGGGAACCATGGCTACCAGTAATATGAGGGAACCATGGCTACCACTACTATGAGGGAACCATGGCTACCACTACTATGAGGGAACCATGGCTACCACTACTATGAGGGAACCATGGCTACCACTACTATGAGGGAACCATGACTACCACTACTATGACGGAACCATGGTTACCACTACTATGAGGGAACCATGGCTACCACTACTATAAGGGAACCATGACTACCACTACTATGAGGGAACCATGACCACCACTACTATGAGGGAACCATGGCTACCACTACTATGAGGGAACCATGGCTACCACTACTATGAGGGAACCATGGCTACCAGTACTATGAGGGAACCATGGCTACCACTACTATGAGGGAACCATGGCTACCACTACTATGAGGGAACCATGACTACCACTACTATGAGGGAACCATGACTACCACTACTGTGAGGGAACCATGACTACCACTACTATGAGGGAACCATGACTACCACTACTATGAGGGAACCATGGCTACCACTACTATGAGGGAACCATGGCTACCACTACTATGAGGGAACCATGACTACCACTACTGTGAGGGAACCATGGCTACCACTACTATGAGGGAACCATGGCTACCAGTACTATGAGGGAACCATGGCTACCACTACTATGAGGGAACCATGACTACCACTACTATGAGGGAACCATGACTACCACTACTATGAGGGAACCATGGCTACCACTACTATGAGGGAACCATGGCTACCAGTACTATGAGGGAACCATGGCTACCACTACTATGAGGGAACCATGACTACCACTACTATGGGGGAACCATGACTACCAGTACTATGAGGGAACCATGACTACCACTACTATGAGGGAACCATGACTACCACTACTATGAGGGAACCATGACTACCAGTACTATGAGGGAACCATGGCTACCACTACTATGAGGGAACCATGACTACCACTACTATGAGGGAACCATGACTACCACTACTATGAGGGAACCATGACTACCACTACAATGGGGGAACTATGGCTACCAGTACTATGAGGGAACCATGACTACCACTACTATGAGGGAACCATGGCTACCACTACTATGAGGTAACCATGGCTACCACTACTATGAGGGAACCATGACTACCACTACTATGAGGGAACCATGGCTACCACTACTATGAGGTAACCATGGCTTGCACTACTATGAGGGAACCATGACTACCACTACTATGAGGGAACCATGGCTACCACTACTATGAGGGAAACATGGCTACCACTACTATGAGGGAACCATGACTACCACTACTATGAGGGAACCATGGCTACCACTACTATGAGGGAACCATGGCTACCACTACTATGAGGGAACCATGACTACCACTACTATGAGGGAACCATAGCTACCACTACTATGAGGTCACCATAACTACCACTACTATGAGGGAACCATGGCTACCACTACTATGAGGTCACCATGGCTACCACTACTATGAGGGAACCATGGCTACCACTACTATGAGGGAACCATGACTACCACTACTATGAGGGAACCATGGCTACCAGTACTATGAGGGAACCATGGCTACCACTACTATGAGGTAACCATTACTACCACTACTATGAGGGAACCATGACTACCACTACTATGAGGGAACTATGACTACCACTACTATGAGGGAACCATGACTACCACTACTATGAGGGAACTATGGCTACCACTACTAGGAGGGAACCATGACTATCACTACTATGAGGTAACCATGGCTACCACTACTATGAGGTCACCATGACTACCACTACTATGAGGGAACCATGGCTACCACTACTATGAGGGAACCATGGCTACCACTACTATGAGGGAACCATGACTATCACTACTATGAGGTAACCATGGCTACCACTACTATGAGGTCACCATGGCTACCACTACTATGAGGGAACCATGGCTACCACTACTATGAGGGAACCATGACTACCACTACTATAAAGGAACCATGACTACCACTACTATGAGGGAACCATGACTACCACTACTATGAGGGAACCATGACTACCACTACTATGAGGGAACCATGGCTACCACTACTATGAGGGAACCATGGCTACCAGTACTATGAGGGAACCATGGCTACCACTACTATGAGGTAGCCATGGCTACCACTACTATGAGGGAACTATGACTACCACTACTATGAGGGAACCATGGCTACCACTACTATGAGGGAACCATGACTATCACTACTATGACGTAACCATGGCTACCACTACTATGAGGTCACCATGGCTACCACTACTATGAGGGAACCATGGCTACCACTACTATGAGGGAACCATGACTAGCACTACTATGAGGGAACCATGGCTACCACTACTATAAGGGAACCATGACTACCACTACTATGAGGGAACCATGACTACCACTACTATGAGGGAACCATGGCTACCACTACTATGAGGGAACCATGGCTACCACTACTATGAGGGAACCATGGCTACCAGTACTATGAGGGAACCATGGCTACCACTACTATGAGGTAACCATGGCTACTACTACTATGAGGTAACCATGACTACCACTACTATGAGGGAACCATGGCTACCACTACTATGAGGGAACCATGACTACCACTACTATGAGGGAACCATGACTACCACTACGAGGGAACCATGACTACCACTACTATGAGGGAACCATGACTACCACTACTATGAGGGAACCATGACTACCACTACTATGAGGGAACCATGGCTACCACTACTATAAGGGAACCATGGCTACCACTACTATGAGGGAACCATGACTACCACTACTATGAGGGAACCATGGCTACCACTACTATGAGGGAACCATGGCTACCACTACGAGGGAACCATGACTACCACTACTATGAGGGAACCATGACTACCACTACTATGAGGGAACCATGGCTACCAGTACTATGGGGTAACCATGGCTACCACTACTATGAGGGAACCATGACTACCACTACTATGAGGGAACCATGGCTACCACTACTATGAGGGAACCATGGCTACCAGTACTATAAGGGAACCATGACTACCACTTTTATAAGGGAACCATGACTACCACTACTATAAGGGAACCATGACTACCACTACTATAAGGTAACCATGGCTACCACTACTATGAGGGAACCATGACTACCACTACTATGAGAGAACCATGGCTACCACTACTATGAGGGAACCATGGCTACCACTGCTATGAGGGAACCATGGCTACCACTACTATGAGGGAACCATGGCTACCAGTACTATGAGGGAACCATGACTACCACTTTTATGAGGGAACCATGACTACCACTACTATAAGGGAACCATGACTACCACTACTATGAGGGAACCATGGCTACCACTACTATGAGGGAACCATGGCTACCACTACTATGAGGGAACCATGACTACCACTACTATGAGGGAACCATGGCTACCACTACTATGAGGGAACTATGACTACCACTACTATAAGGGAACTATGACTACCACTACTATGAGGGAACCATGGCTACCACTATGAGGGAACCATGACTACCACTACTATAAGGGAACCATGACTACCACTACTATGAGGGAACCATGGCTACCACTACTATGAGGGAACCATGGCTACCAGTACTATGAGGGAACCATGGCTACCACTACTATGAGGGAACCATGACTACCACTACTATGAGGAAACCTTGACTACCACTACTATGAGGGAACCATGGCTACCACTACTATGAGGGAACCATGACTACCACTACTATGAGGGAACCATGGCTACCACTACTATGAGGGAACCATGGCTACCACTACTATGAGGTAACCATGGCTTGCACTACTATGAGGGAACCATGACTACCACTACTATGAGGGAACCATGGCTACCACTACTATGAGGGAACCATGGCTACCACTACTATGAGGGAACCATGGCTACCACTACTATGAGGGAACTATGACTACCACTACTATAAGGGAACCATGGCTACCACTACTATGAGGGAACCATGGCTACCACTACTATGAGCGAACCATGGCTACCAGTACTATGAGGTAACCATGACTACCACTACTATGAGGGAACCGTGACTACCACTACTATGAGGGAACCATGGCTACCACTACAATGAGGGAACCATGACTACCACTACTATGAGGGAACCATGACTACCACTACTATGAGGGAACCATGACTACCACTACTATGAGGGAACCATGGCTACCACTACTATGAGGGAACTATGACTACCACTACTATAAGGGAACCATGGCTACCACTACTATGAGGGAACCATGGCTACCACTACTATGAGGGAACCATGACTACCACTACTATGAGGGAACCATGGCTACCACTACAATGAGGGAACCATGACTACCACTACTATGAGGGAACCATGGCTACCACTACTATAAGGGAACCATGACTACCACTACTATAAGGGAACCATGACTACCACTACTATGAGGGAACTATGACTACGACTACTATGAGGGAACCATGACTACCACTACTATGGGGGAACCATGGCTACCACTACTATGAAGTCACCATGGCTACCACTACTATGAGGGAACCATGGCTACCACTACTATGAGGGAACCATGACTATCACTACTATGAGGGAACCATGGCTACCACTACTATGAGGGAACCATGACTACCACTACTATGAGGGAACCATGGCTACCACTACAATGAGGGAACCATGACTACCACTACTATGAGGGAACCATGGCTACCACTACTATAAGGGAACCATGACTACCACTACTATAAGGGAACCATGACTACCACTACTATGAGGGAACTATGACTACGACTACTATGAGGGAACCATGACTACCACTACTATGGGGGAACCATGGCTACCACTACTATGAAGTCACCATGGCTACCACTACTATGAGGGAACCATGGCTACCACTACTATGAGGGAACCATGACTATCACTACTATGAGGGAACCATGGCTACCACTACTATAAGGGAACCATGACTACCACTACTATGAGGGAACTATGACTACCACTACTATAAGGGAACCATGACTACCACTACTATGAGGGAACCATGGCTACCACTATGAGGGAACCATGACTACCACTACTATGAGGGAACCATGGCTACCAGTACTATGAGGGAACCATGGCTACCACTACTATGAGGGAACCATGACTACCACTACTATGAGGGAACCTTGACTACCACTACTATGAGGGAACCATGACTACCACTACTATGAGGGAACCATGGCTACCACTACTATGAGGGAACTATGACTACCACTACTATGAGGGAACCATGGCTACCACTACTACGAGGGAACCATGACTATCACTACTATGAGGTAACCATGGCTACCACTACTATGAAGTCACCATGGCTACCACTACTATGAGGGAACCATGGCTACCACTACTATGAGGGAACCATGACTATCACTACTATGAGGGAACCATGGCTACCACTACTATAAGGGAACCATGACTACCACTACTATGAGGGAACCATGGCTACCACTACTATGAGGGAACTATGACTACCACTACTATAAGGGAACCATGACTACCACTACTATGAGGGAACCATGGCTACCACTATGAGGGAACCATGACTACCACTACTATGAGGGAACCATGGCTACCAGTACTATGAGGGAACCATGGCTACCACTACTATGAGGGAACCATGACTACCACTACTATGAGGGAACCTTGACTACCACTACTATGAGGGAACCATGACTACCACTACTATGAGGGAACCATGGCTACCACTACTATGAGGGAACCATGGCTACCACTAATATGAGGGAACCATGGCTACCACTACTATGAGGTAACCATGGCTTGCACTACTATGAGGGAACCATGGCTACCACTACTATGAGGGAACCATGACTACCACTACTATGAGGTAACCATGGCTACCACTACTATGAGGGAACTATGACTACCACTACTATGAGGGAACCATGACTATCACTACTATGAGGTAACCATGGCTACCACTACTATGAGGTCACCATGGCTACCACTACTATGAGGGAACCATGGCTACCACTACTATGAGGGAACCATGACTAGCACTACTATGAGGGAACCATGACTACCACTACTATAAGGGAACCATGGCTACCACTACTATGAGGGAACCATGGCTACCACTACTATGAGGGAACCATGGCTACCACTTCTATGAGGGAACCATGACTACCACTACTATGAGGGAACCATGACTACCACTTCTATGAGGGAACCATGACTACCACTACTATGAGGTAACCATGGCTACCACTACTATGAGGGAACCATGGCTACCACTACTATGAGGGAACCATGGCTACCACTACTATGAGGGAACCATGGCTACCACTACTATGAGGGAACCATGACTACCACTACTATGAGGGAACCATGACTACCACTTCTATGAGGGAACCATGACTACCACTACTATGAGGTAACCATGGCTACCACTACTATGAGGGAACCATGGCTACCAGTACTATAAGGGAACCATGACTACCAGTACTATGAGGGAACCATGACTACCACTACTATGAGGGAACCATGGCTACCACTACTATGAGGGAACCATGACTACCACTACTATGAGGGAACCATTGCTACCACTACTATGAGGGAACCATGGCTACCAGTACTATGAGGGAACCATGGCTACCACTACTATGAGGGAACCATGACTACCACTACTATGAGGGAACCATGACTACCACTACTATGAGGGAACCATGACTACCACTACTATGAGGGAACCATGGCTACCACTACTATGAGGTAACCATGGCTACCACTACTATGAGGGAACCACGACTACCACTACTATGAGGGAACCACGGCTACCAGTACTATAAGGGAACCATGGCTACCACTACTATGAGGGAACCATGGCTACCACTACTATGAAGGAACCATGGCTACCACTACTATGAGGGAACCATGGCTACCACTACTATGAGGGAACCATGGCTACCACTCCTATGAGGGAACCATGGCTACCACTACTATAAGGGAACCATGACTACCACTCCTATGAGGGAACCATGGCTACCACTACTATGAGGGAACCATGGCTACCAGTACTATGAGGGAACCATGGCTACCACTACTATGAGGGAACCATGGCTACCACTACTATGAGGGAACCATGACTACCACTACTATGAGGGAACCATGGCTACCACTACTATGAGGGAACCATGACTACCACTACTATGAGGGAACCATGGCTACCAGTACTATGAGGGAACCATGACTACCACTACTATAAGGGAACCATGACTACCACTACTATCAGGGAACCATGGCTACCACTACTATGAGGGCACCATGACTACCACTTCTATGAGGGAACCATGGCTACCACTACTATGAGGGAACCATGGCTACAACTACTATGAGGGAACCATGACTACCACTACTATGAGGGAACCATGGCTACCAGTACTATGAGGGAACCATTACTACCACTACTATGAGGGAACCATGACTACCACTACTATGAGGGAACCATGGCTACCACTACTATGAGGGAACCATGACTACCACTACTATGAGGGAACCATGGCTACCAGTAATATGAGGGAACCATGGCTACCACTACTATGAGGGAACCATGGCTACCACTACTATAAGGGAACCATGACTACCACTACTATGAGGGAACCATGACTACCACTACTATGAGGGAACCATGGCTACCACTACTATGAGGGAACCATGGCTACCACTACTATGAGGGAACCATGGCTACCAGTACTATGAGGGAACCATGGCTACCACTACTATGAGGGAACCATGGCTACCACTACTATGAGGGAACCATGACTACCACTACTGTGAGGGAACCATGACTACCACTACTATGAGGGAACCATGACTACCACTACTATGAGGGAACCATGGCTACCACTACTATGAGGGAACCATGGCTACCACTACTATGAGGGAACCATGACTACCACTACTATGAGGGAACCATGGCTACCACTACTATGAGGGAACCATGGCTACCAGTACTATGAGGGAACCATGGCTACCACTACTATGAGGGAACCATGACTACCACTACTATGAGGGAACCATGACTACCACTACTATGAGGGAACCATGGCTACCACTACTATGAGGGAACCATGGCTACCAGTACTATGAGGGAACCATGGCTACCACTACTATGAGGGAACCATGACTACCACTACTATGGGGGAACCATGACTACCAGTACTATGAGGGAACCATGACTACCACTACTATGAGGAAACCATGACTACCACTACTATGAGGGAACCATGACTACCAGTACTATGAGGGAACCATGGCTACCACTACTATGAGGGAACCCTGACTACCACTACTATGAGGGAACCATGACTACCACTACTATGAGGGAACCATGACTACCACTACAATGGGGGAACTATGGCTACCAGTACTATGAGGGAACCATGACTACCACTACTATGAGGGAACCATGGCTACCACTACTATGAGGTAACCATGGCTACCACTACTATGAGGGAACCATGACTACCACTACTATGAGGGAACCATGGCTACCACTACTATGAGGTAACCATGGCTTGCACTACTATGAGGGAACCATGACTACCACTACTATGAGGGAACCATGGCTACCACTACTATGAGGGAAACATGGCTACCACTACTATGAGGGAACCATGACTACCACTACTATGAGGGAACCATGGCTACCACTACTATGAGGGAACCATGGCTACCACTACTATGAGGGAACCATGACTACCACTACTATGAGGGAACCATAGCTACCACTACTATGAGGTCACCATAACTACCACTACTATGAGGGAACCATGGCTACCAGTACTATGAGGGAACCATGGCTACCACTACTATGAGGTAACCATTACTACCACTACTATGAGGGAACCATGACTACCACTACTATGAGGGAACTATGACTACCACTACTATGAGGGAACCATGACTACCACTACTATGAGGGAACCATGGCTACCACTACTATGAGGGAACCATGACTATCACTACTATGAGGTAACCATGGCTACCACTACTATGAGGTCACCATGGCTACCACTACTATGAGGGAACCATGGCTACCACTACTATGAGGGAACCATGACTACCACTACTATGAGGGAACCATGGCTACCACTACTATAAGGGAACCATGACTACCACTACTATGAGGGAACCATGACTACCACTACTATGAGGGAACCATGACTACCACTACTTTGAGGGAACCATGGCTACCACTACTATGAGGGAACCATGGCTACCACTACTATGAGGTAACCATGGCTACCACTACTATGAGGGAACCATGACTACCACTACTATGAGGTAACCATGGCTACCACTACTATGAGGGAACTATGACTACCACTACTATGAGGGAACCATGGCTACCACTACTATGAGGGAACCATGACTACCACTACTATGAGGTAACCATGGCTACCACTACTATGAGGTCACCATGGCTACCACTACTATGAGGGAACCATGGCTACCACTACTATGAGGGAACCATGACTATCACTACTATGAGGTCACCATGACTACCACTACTATGAGGGAACCATGACTATCACTACTATGAGGTAACCATGGCTACCACTACCATGAGGTCACCATGGCTACCACTACTATGAGGGAACCATGACTACCACTACTATGAGGGAACCATGACTACCACTACTATGAGGGAACCATGGCTACCACTACTATGAGGGAACCATGGCTACCACTACTATGAGGGAACCATGGCTACCAGTACTATGAGGGAACCATGGCTACCACTACTATGAGGTAACCATGGCTACTACTACTATGAGGTAACCATGACTACCACTACTATGAGGGAACCATGGCTACCACTACTATGAGGGAACCATGGCTACCACTACTATGAGGGAACCATGACTACCACTACGAGGGAACCATGACTACCACTACTATGAGGGAACCATGACTACCACTACTATGAGGGAACCATGGCTACCACTACTATAAGGGAACCATGGCTACCACTACTATGAGGGAACCATGACTACCACTACTATGAGGGAACCATGGCTACCACTACTATGAGGGAACCATGGCTACCACTACGAGGGAACCATGACTACCACTACTATGAGGGAACCATGACTACCACTACTATGAGGGAACCATGGCTACCAGTACTATGGGGTAACCATGGCTACCACTACTATGAGGGAACCATGACTACCACTACTATGAGGGAACCATGGCTACCACTACTATGAGGGAACCATGGCTACCAGTACTATAAGGGAACCATGACTACCACTTTTATAAGGGAACCATGACTACCACTACTATAAGGGAACCATGACTACCACTACTATAAGGTAACCATGGCTACCACTACTATGAGGGAACCATGACTACCACTACTATGAGAGAACCATGGCTACCACTACTATGAGGGAACCATGGCTACCACTGCTATGAGGGAACCATGGCTACCACTACTATGAGGGAACCATGGCTACCAGTACTATGAGGGAACCATGACTACCACTTTTATGAGGGAACCATGACTACCACTACTATAAGGGAACCATGACTACCACTACTATGAGGGAACCATGGCTACCACTACTATGAGGGAACCATGGCTACCACTACTATGAGGGAACCATGACTACCACTACTATGAGGGAACCATGGCTACCACTACTATGAGGGAACTATGACTACCACTACTATAAGGGAACCATGACTACCACTACTATGAGGGAACCATGGCTACCACTATGAGGGAACCATGACTACCACTACTATAAGGGAACCATGACTACCACTACTATGAGGGAACCATGGCTACCACTACTATGAGGGAACCATGGCTACCAGTACTATGAGGGAACCATGGCTACCACTACTATGAGGGAACCATGACTACCACTACTATGAGGGAACCTTGACTACCACTACCATGAGGGAACCATGGCTACCACTACTATGAGGGAACCATGACTACCACTACTATGAGGGAACCATGGCTACCACTACTATGAGGGAACCATGGCTACCACTACTATTAGGTAACCATGGCTTGCACTACTATGAGGGAACCATGACTACCACTACTATGAGGGAACCATGGCTACCACTACTATGAGGGAACCATGGCTACCACTACTATGAGGGAACCATGACTACCACTACTATGAGGGAACCATGACTACCACTACTATGAGGGAACCATGGCTACCACTACTATGAGGGAACTATGACTACCACTACTATAAGGGAACCATGGCTACCACTACTATGAGGGAACCATGGCTACCACTACTATGAGGGAACCATGACTACCACTACTATAAGGGAACCATGACTACCACTACTATGAGGGAACCATGACTACCACTACTATGAGGTCACCATGGCTACCACTACTATGAGCGAACCATGGCTACCAGTACTATGAGGTAACCATGACTACCACTACTATGAGGGAACCATGACTACCACTACTATGAGGGAACCATGGCTACCACTACAATGAGGGAACCATGACTACCACTACTATGAGGGAACCATGGCTACCAGTACTATGAGGGAACCATGGCTACCACTACTATAAGGGAACCATGACTACCACTACTATAAGGGAACCATGACTACCACTACTATGAGGGAACTATGACTACGACTACTATGAGGGAACCATGACTACCACTACTATGGGGGAACCATGGCTACCACTACTACGAGGGAACCATGACTATCACTACTATGAGGTAACCATGGCTACCACTACTATGAAGTCACCATGGCTACCACTACTATGAGGGAACCATGGCTACCACTACTATGAGGGATCCATGACTATCACTACTATGAGGGAACCATGGCTACCACTACTATAAGGGAACCATGACTACCACTACTATGAGGGAACTATGACTACCACTACTATAAGGGAACCATGACTACCACTACTATGAGGGAACCATGGCTACCACTATGAGGGAACCATGACTACCACTACTATGAGGGAACCATGGCTACCAGTACTATGAGGGAACCATGGCTACCACTACTATGAGGGAACCATGACTACCACAACTATGAGGGAACCTTGACTACCACTACTATGAGGGAACCATGACTACCACTACTATGAGGGAACCATGGCTACCACTACTATGAGGGAACTATGACTACCACTACTATGAGGGAACCATGGCTACCACTACTACGAGGGAACCATTACTATCACTACTATGAGGTAACCATGGCTACCACTACTATGAAGTCACCATGGCTACCACTACTATGAGGGAACCATGGCTACCACTACTATGAGGGAACCATGACTATCACTACTATGAGGGAACCATGGCTACCACTACTATAAGGGAACCATGACTACCACTACTATGAGGGAACTATGACTACCACTACTATAAGGGAACCATGACTACCACTACTATGAGGGAACCATGGCTACCACTATGAGGGAACCATGACTACCACTACTATGAGGGAACCATGGCTACCAGTACTATGAGGGAACCATGGCTACCACTACTATAAGGGAACCATGACTAGCACTACTATGAGGGAACCATGACTACCACTACTATAAGGGAACCATGGCTACCACTACTATGAGGGAACCATGGCTACCACTACTATGAGGGAACCATGGCTACCACTTCTATGAGGGAACCATGACTACCACTACTATGAGGGAACCATGGCTACCACTACTATGAGGGAACCATGGCTACCACTACTATGAGGGAACCATGGCTACCAGTACTATGAGGGAACCATGGCTACCACTACTATGAGGTAACCATGGCTACTACTACTATGAGGTAACCATGACTACCACTACTATGAGGGAACCATGGCTACCACTACTATGAGGGAACCATGACTACCACTACTATGAGGGAACCATGACTACCACTACGAGGGAACCATGACTACCACTACTATGAGGGAACCATGACTACCACTACTATGAGGGAACCATGGCTACCACTACTATAAGGGAACCATGGCTACCACTACTATGAGGGAACCATGACTACCACTACTATGAGGGAACCATGGCTACCACTACTATGAGGGAACCATGGCTACCACTACGAGGGAACCATGACTACCACTACTATGAGGGAACCATGACTACCACTACTATGAGGGAACCATGGCTACCAGTACTATGGGGTAACCATGGCTACCACTACTATGAGGGAACCATGGCTACCACTACTATGAGGGAACCATGGCTACCAGTACTATGAGGGAACCATGACTACCACTTTTATAAGGGAACCATGACTACCACTACTATAAGGGAACCATGACTACCACTACTATAAGGTAACCATGGCTACCACTACTATGAGGGAACCATGACTACCACTACTATGAGGGAACCATGGCTACCACTACTATGAGGGAACCATGGCTACCACTGCTATGAGGGAACCATGGCTACCACTACTATGAGGGAACCATGACTACCACTACTATAAGGGAACCATGACTACCACTACTATGAGGGAACCATGGCTACCACTACTATGAGGGAACCATGGCTACCACTACTATGAGGGAACCATGACTACCACTACTATGAGGGAACCATGGCTACCACTACTATGAGGGAACTATGACTACCACTACTATAAGGGAACCATGACTACCACTACTATGAGGGAACCATGGCTACCACTATGAGGGAACCATGACTACCACTACTATGAGGGAACCATGGCTACCAGTTCTATGAGGGAACCATGGCTACCACTACTATGAGGGAACCATGACTACCACTACTATGAGGGAACCTTGACTACCACTACTATGAGGGAACCATGGCTACCACTACTATGAGGGAACCATGACTACCACTACTATGAGGGAACCATGGCTACCACTACTATGAGGGAACCATGGCTACCACTACTATGAGGGAACCATGGCTACCACTACTATGAGGTAACCATGGCTTGCACTACTATGAGGGAACCATGACTACCACTACTATGAGGGAACCATGGCTACCACTACTATGAGGGAACCATGGCTACCACTACTATGAGGGAACCATGACTACCACTACTATGAGGGAACCATGACTACCACTACTATGAGGGAACCATGGCTACCACTACTATGAGGGAACTATGACTACCACTACTATAAGGGAACCATGGCTACCACTACTATGAGGGAACCATGGCTACCACTACTATGAGGTCACCATGGCTACCACTACTATGAGCGAACCATGGCTACCAGTACTATGAGGTAACCATGACTACCACTACTATAAGGGAACCATGACTACCACTACTATGAGGGAACTATGACTACCACTACTATAAGGGAACCATGACTACCACTACTATGAGGGAACCATGGCTACCACTATGAGGGAACCATGACTACCACTACTATGAGGGAACCATGGCTACCAGTACTATGAGGGAACCATGGCTACCACTACTATAAGGGAACCATGACTAGCACTACTATGAGGGAACCATGACTACCACTACTATAAGGGAACCATGGCTACCACTACTATGAGGGAACCATGGCTACCACTACTATGAGGGAACCATGGCTACCACTTCTATGAGGGAACCATGACTACCACTACTATGAGGGAACCATGGCTACCACTACTATGAGGGAACCATGGCTACCACTACTATGAGGGAACCATGGCTACCAGTACTATGAGGGAACCATGGCTACCACTACTATGAGGTAACCATGGCTACTACTACTATGAGGTAACCATGACTACCACTACTATGAGGGAACCATGGCTACCACTACTATGAGGGAACCATGACTACCACTACTATGAGGGAACCATGACTACCACTACGAGGGAACCATGACTACCACTACTATGAGGGAACCATGACTACCACTACTATGAGGGAACCATGGCTACCACTACTATAAGGGAACCATGGCTACCACTACTATGAGGGAACCATGACTACCACTACTATGAGGGAACCATGGCTACCACTACTATGAGGGAACCATGGCTACCACTACGAGGGAACCATGACTACCACTACTATGAGGGAACCATGACTACCACTACTATGAGGGAACCATGGCTACCAGTACTATGGGGTAACCATGGCTACCACTACTATGAGGGAACCATGGCTACCACTACTATGAGGGAACCATGGCTACCAGTACTATGAGGGAACCATGACTACCACTTTTATAAGGGAACCATGACTACCACTACTATAAGGGAACCATGACTACCACTACTATAAGGTAACCATGGCTACCACTACTATGAGGGAACCATGACTACCACTACTATGAGGGAACCATGGCTACCACTACTATGAGGGAACCATGGCTACCACTGCTATGAGGGAACCATGGCTACCACTACTATGAGGGAACCATGACTACCACTACTATAAGGGAACCATGACTACCACTACTATGAGGGAACCATGGCTACCACTACTATGAGGGAACCATGGCTACCACTACTATGAGGGAACCATGACTACCACTACTATGAGGGAACCATGGCTACCACTACTATGAGGGAACTATGACTACCACTACTATAAGGGAACCATGACTACCACTACTATGAGGGAACCATGGCTACCACTATGAGGGAACCATGACTACCACTACTATGAGGGAACCATGGCTACCAGTTCTATGAGGGAACCATGGCTACCACTACTATGAGGGAACCATGACTACCACTACTATGAGGGAACCTTGACTACCACTACTATGAGGGAACCATGGCTACCACTACTATGAGGGAACCATGGCTACCACTACTATGAGGGAACCATGGCTACCACTACTATGAGGGAACCATGGCTACCACTACTATGAGGGAACCATGGCTACCACTACTATGAGGTAACCATGGCTTGCACTACTATGAGGGAACCATGACTACCACTACTATGAGGGAACCATGGCTACCACTACTATGAGGGAACCATGGCTACCACTACTATGAGGGAACCATGACTACCACTACTATGAGGGAACCATGACTACCACTACTATGAGGGAACCATGGCTACCACTACTATGAGGGAACTATGACTACCACTACTATAAGGGAACCATGGCTACCACTACTATGAGGGAACCATGGCTACCACTACTATGAGGTCACCATGGCTACCACTACTATGAGCGAACCATGGCTACCAGTACTATGAGGTAACCATGACTACCACTACTATGAGGGAACCATGACTACCACTACTATGAGGGAACCATGGCTACCACTACAATGAGGGAACCATGACTACGACTGCTATTAGGGAAACATGGCTACCAGTACTATGAGGGAACCATGACTACCACTACTATAAGGGAACCATGACTACCACTACTATGAGGGAACTATGACTACGACTACTATGAGGGAACCATGACTACCACTACTATGGGGGAACCATGGCTACCACTACTATGAGGGAACTATGACTACCACTACTATGAGGGAACCATGGCTACCACTACTACGAGGGAACCATGACTATCACTACTATGAGGTAACCATGGCTACCACTACTATGAAGTCACCATGGCTACCACTACTATGAGGGAACCATGGCTACCACTACTATGAGGGAACCATGACTATCACTACTATGAGGGAACCATGGCTACCACTACTATAAGGGAACCATGACTAACACTACTATGAGGGAACCATGGCTACCACTATGAGGGAACCATGACTACCACTACTATGAGGGAACCATGGCTACCAGTACTATGAGGGAACCATGGCTACCACTACTATGAGGGAACCATGACTACCACTACTATGAGGGAACCTTGACTACCACTACTATGAGGGAACCATGACTACCACTACTATGAGGGAACCATGGCTACCACTACTATGAGGGAACCATGGCTACCACTACTATGAGGGAACCATGGCTACCACTACTATGAGGGAACCATGACTACCACTACTATGAGGTAACCATGGCTACCACTACTATGAGGGAACTATGACTACCACTACTATGAGGGAACCATGACTATCACTACTATGAGGTAACCATGGCTACCACTACTATGAGGTCACCATGGCTATTACTACTATGAGGGAACCATGGCTACCACTACTATGAGGGAACCATGACTAGCACTACTATGAGGGAACCATGACTACCACTACTATAAGGGAACCATGGCTACCACTACTATGAGGGAACCATGGCTACCACTACTATGAGGGAACCATGGCTACCACTACTATGAGGGAACCATGGCTACCAGTACTATGAGGGAACCATGGCTACCACTACTATGAGGTAACCATGGCTACTACTACTATGAGGTAACCATGACTACCACTACTATGAGGGAACCATGGCTACCACTACTATGAGGGAACCATGACTACCACTACTATGAGGGAACCATGACTACCACTACGAGGGAACCATGACTACCACTACTATGAGGGAACCATGACTACCACTACTATGAGGGAACCATGGCTACCACTACTATAAGGGAACCATGGCTACCACTACTATGAGGGAACAATGACTACCACTACTGTGAGGGAACCATGGCTACCACTACTATGAGGGAACCATGGCTACCACTACGAGGGAACCATGACTACCACTACTATGAGGGAACCATGACTACCACTACTATGAGGGAACCATGGCTACCAGTACTATGGGGTAACCATGGCTACCACTACTATGAGGGAACCATGGCTACCACTACTATGAGGGAACCATGGCTACCAGTACTATGAGGGAACCATGACTACCACTTTTATAAGGGAACCATGACTATGTACTATGAGGTAACCATGGCTACCACTACTATGAGGGAACTATGACTACCACTACTATGAGGGAACCATGGCTACCACTACTATGAGGGAACCATGACTACCACTACTATGAGGGAACCATGGCTACCACTACTATAAGGGAACCATGGCTACCACTACTATGAGGTAACCATGGCTACCACTACTATGAGGGAACCATGACTACCACTACTATGAGGGAACCATGGCTACCACTATGAGGGAACCATGACTACCACTACTATGAGGGAACCATGGCTACCAGTTCTATGAGGGAACCATGGCTACCACTACTATGAGGGAACCATGACTACCACTACTATGAGGGAACCTTGACTACCACTACTATGAGGGAACCATGGCTACCACTATTATGAGGGAACCATGACTACCACTACTATGAGGGAACCATGGCTACCACTACTATGAGGGAACCATGGCTACCACTACTATGAGGGAACCATGGCTACAACTACTATGAGGTAACCATGGCTTTCACTACTATGAGGGAACCATGACTACCACTACTATGAGGGAACCATGGCTACCACTACTATGAGGGAACCAAGGCTACCACTACTATGAGGGAACCATGACTACCACTACTATGAGGGAACCATGACTACCACTACTATGAGGGAACTATGACTACCACTACTATAAGGGAACCATGGCTACCACTACTATGAGGGAACCATGGCTACCACTACTATGAGGTCACCATGGCTACCACTACTATGAGCGAACCATGGCTACCAGTACTATGAGGTAACCATGACTACCACTACTATGAGGGAACCATGACTACCACTACTATGAGGGAACCATGGCTACCACTACAATGAGGGAACCATGACTACGACTGCTATGAGGGAACCATGGCTACCAGTACTATGAGGGAACCATGGCTACCACTACTATAAGGGAACCATGACTACCACTACTATAAGGGAACCATGACTACCACTACTATGAGGGAACTATGACTACGACTACTATGAGGGAACCATGACTACCACTACTATGGGGGAACCATGGCTACCACTACTATGAGGGAACTATGACTACCACTACTATGAGGGAACCATGGCTACCACTACTACGAGGGAACCATGACTATCACTACTATGAGGTAACCATGGCTACCACTACTATGAAGTCACCATGGCTACCACTACTATGAGGGAACCATGGCTACCACTACTATGAGGGAACCATGACTATCACTACTATGAGGTAACCATGGCTTGCACTACTATGAGGGAACCATGACTACCACTACTATGAGGGAACCATGGCTACCACTACTATGAGGGAACCATGGCTACCACTACTATGAGGGAACCATGGCTACCACTACTATGAGGGAACTATGACTACCACTACTATAAGGGAACCATGGCTACCACTACTATGAGGGAACCATGACTACCACTACTATGAGGGAACCATGGCTACCACTACTATGAGGGAACTATGACTACCACTACTATAAGGGAACCATGGCTACCACTACTATGAGGGAACCATGGCTACCACTACTATGAGGTCACCATGGCTACCACTACTATGAGCGAACCATGGCTACCAGTACTATGAGGTAACCATGACTGCCACTACTATGAGGGAACCATGACTACCACTACTATGAGGGAACCATGGCTACCACTACAATGAGGGAACCATGACTACCACTACTATGAGGGAACCATGGCTACCAGTACTATGAGGGAACCATGGCTACCACTACTATAAGGGAACCATGACTACCACTACTATAAGGGAACCATGACTACCACTACTATGAGGGAACTATGACTACGACTACTATGAGGGAACCATGACTACCACTACTATGGGGGAACCATGGCTACCACTACTACGAGGGAACCATGACTATCACTACTATGAGGTAACCATGGCTACCACTACTATGAAGTCACCATGGCTACCACTACTATGAGGGAACCATGGCTACCACTACTATGAGGGAACCATGACTATCACTACTATGAGGGAACCATGGCTACCACTACTATAAGGGAACCATGACTACCACTACTATGAGGGAACTATGACTACCACTACTATAAGGGAACCATGACTACCACTACTATGAGGGAACCATGGCTACCACTATGAGGGAACCATGACTACCACTACTATGAGGGAACCATGGCTACCAGTACTATGAGGGAACCATGGCTACCACTACTATGAGGGAACCATGACTACCACTACTATGAGGGAACCTTGACTACCACTACTATGAGGGAACTATGACTACCACTACTATGAGGGAACCATGGCTACCACTACTACGAGGGAACCATGACTATCACTACTATGAGGTAACCATGGCTACCACTACTATGAAGTCACCATGGCTACCACTACTATGAGGGAACCATGGCTACCACTACTATGAGGGAACCATGACTATCACTACTATGAGGGAACCATGGCTACCACTACTATAAGGGAACCATGGCTACCACTACTATAAGGGAACCATGACTACCACTACTATGAGGGAACCATGGCTACCAGTACTATGAGGGAACCATGACTACCACTACTATGAGGGAACCATGGCTACCAGTACTATGAGGGAACCATGGCTACCACTACTATGAGGGAACCATGACTACCACTACTATGAGGGAACCTTGACTACCACTACTATGAGGGAACCATGACTACCACTACTATGAGGGAACCATGGCTACCACTACTATGAGGGAACCATGGCTACCACTACTATGAGGGAACCATGGCTACCACTACTATGAGGTAACCATGGCTTGCACTACTATGAGGGAACCATGGCTACCACTACTATGAGGGAACCATGACTACCACTACTATGAGGTAACCATGGCTACCACTACTATGAGGGAACTATGACTACCACTACTATGAGGGAACCATGACTATCACTACTATGAGGTAACCATGGCTACCACTACTATGAGGTCACCATGGCTACCACTACTATGAGGGAACCATGGCTACCACTACTATGAGGGAACCATGACTAGCACTACTATGAGGGAACCATGACTACCACTACTATAAGGGAACCATGGCTACCACTACTATGAGGGAACCATGGCTACCACTACTATGAGGGAACCATGGCTACCACTTCTATGAGGGAACCATGACTACCAGTACTATGAGGGAACCATGGCTACCACTACTATGAGGTAACCATGGCTACTACTACTATGAGGTAACCATGACTACCACTACTATGAGGGAACCATGGCTACCACTACTATGAGGGAACCATGACTACCACTACTATGAGGGAACCATGACTACCACTACGAGGGAACCATGACTACCACTACTATGAGGGAACCATGACTACCACTACTATGAGGGAACCATGGCTACATCTACTATAAGGGAACCATGGCTACCACTACTATGAGGGAACCATGACTACCACTACTATGAGGGAACCATGGCTACCACTACTATGAGGGAACCATGGCTACCACTACGAGGGAACCATGACTACCACTACTATGAGGGAACCATGGCTACTACTACTATGAGGTAACCATGACTACCACTACTATGAGGGAACCATGGCTACCACTACTATGAGGGAACCATGACTACCACTACTATGAGGGAACCATGACTACCACTACGAGGGAACCATGACTACCACTACTATGAGGGAACCATGACTACCACTACTATGAGGGAACCATGGCTACCACTACTATAAGGGAACCATGGCTACCACTACTATGAGGGAACCATGACTACCACTACTATGAGGGAACCATGGCTACCACTACTATGAGGGAACCATGGCTACCACTACGAGGGAACCATGACTACCACTACTATGAGGGAACCATGACTACCACTACTATGAGGGAACCATGGCTACCAGTACTATGGGGTAACCATGGCTACCACTACTATGAGGGAACCATGGCTACCACTACTATGAGGGAACCATGGCTACCAGTACTATGAGGGAACCATGACTACCACTTTTGTAAGGGAACCATGACTACCACTACTATAAGGGAACCATGACTACCACTACTATAAGGTAACCATGGCTACCACTACTATGAGGGAACCATGACTACCACTACTATGAGGGAACCATGGCTACCACTACTATGAGGGAACCATGGCTACCACTGCTATGAGGGAACCATGGCTACCACTACTATGAGGGAACCATGACTACCACTACTATAAGGGAACCATGACTACCACTACTATGAGGGAACCATGGCTACCACTACTATGAGGGAACCATGGCTACCACTACTATGAGGGAACCATGACTACCACTACTATGAGGGAACCATGGCTACCACTACTATGAGGGAACTATGACTACCACTACTATAAGGGAACCATGACTACCACTACTATGAGGGAACCATGGCTACCACTATGAGGGAACCATGACTACCACTACTATGAGGGAACCATGGCTACCAGTTCTATGAGGGAACCATGGCTACCACTACTATGAGGGAACCATGACTACCACTACTATGAGGGAACCTTGACTACCACTACTATGAGGGAACCATGGCTACCACTACTATGAGGGAACAATGACTACCACTACTATGAGGGAACCATGGCTACCACTACTATGAGGGAACCATGGCTACCACTACTATGAGGGAACCATGGCTACCACTACTATGAGGTAACCATGGCTTGCACTACTATGAGGGAACCATGACTACCACTACTATGAGGGAACCATGGCTACCACTACTATGAGGGAACCATGGCTACCACTACTATGAGGGAACCATGACTACCACTACTGTGAGGGAACCATGACTACCACTACTATGAGGGAACCATGGCTACCACTACTATGAGGGAACCATGACTACCACTACGATAAGGGAACCATGGCTACCACTACTATGAGGGAACCATGGCTACCACTACTATGAGGTCACCATGGCTACCACTACTATGAGCGAACCATGGCTACCAGTACTATGAGGTAACCATGACTACCACTACTATGAGGGAACCATGACTACCACTACTATGAGGGAACCATGGCTACCACTACAATGAGGGAACCATGACTACGACTGCTATGAGGGAACCATGGCTACCAGTACTATGAGGGAACCATGGCTACCACTACTATAAGGGAACCATGACTACCACTACTATAAGGGAACCATGACTACCACTACTATGAGGGAACTATGACTACGACTACTATGAGGGAACCATGACTACCACTACTATGGGGGAACCATGGCTACCACTACTATGAGGGAACTATGACTACCACTACTATGAGGGAACCATGGCTACCACTACTACGAGGGAACCATGACTATCACTACTATGAGGTAACCATGGCTACCACTACTATGAAGTCACCATGGCTACCACTACTATGAGGGAACCATGGCTACCACTACTATGAGGGAACCATGACTATCACTACTATGAGGGAACCATGGCTACCACTACTATAAGGGAACCATGACTACCACTACTATGAGGGAACTATGACTACCACTACTATAAGGGAACCATGACTACCACTACTATGAGGGAACCATGGCTACCACTATGAGGGAACCATGACTACCACTACTATGAGGGAACCATGGCTACCAGTACTATGAGGGAACCATGGCTACCACTACTATGAGGGAACCATGACTACCACTACTATGAGGGAACCTTGACTACCACTACTATGAGGGAACCATGACTACCACTACTATGAGGGAACCATGGCTACCACTACTATGAGGGAACCATGGCTACCACTACTATGAGGGAACCATGGCTACCACTACTATGAGGGAACCATGACTACCAC
>NW_027285625.1:0-35535 GCF_040894005.1 Engystomops pustulosus | reverse complement strand
ACTCCCCCTCACCAGGGTCCGGCTCCCTGCCCCTGTATATAGCAGGTATACAGCCCCACTCCCCCTCACCAGGGTAAGGCTCCCTGCTTATGTATATAGCAGGTATACAGCCCCACTCCCCCTCACCAGGGTAAGGCTCCCTGCTTATGTATATAGCAGGTATACAGCCCCACTCCCCCCTCACCAGGGTAAGGCTCCCTGCTCCTGTATATAGCAGGTATACAGCCCCACTCCCCCCTCACCAGGGTACAACTCCCTGCTCCTGTATATAGCACAGGTATACAGCCCCACTACCCCCTCACCAGGGTACGGCTCCCTGCTCCTGTATATAGCAGGTATACAGCCCACTCCCCCTCACCAGGGTCCGGCACCCTGCTCCTGTATATAGCAGGTATACAGCCCACTCCCCCTCATCAGGGTCCGGCTCCCTGCTCCTGTATATAGCAGGTATACAGCCCACTCCCCCTCACCAGGATCCGGCTCCCTGCCCCTGTATATAGCAGGTATACAGCCCCACTCCCCCTCACCAGGGTAAGGCTCCCTGCTTATGTATATAGCAGGTATACAGCCCCACTCCCCCCTCACCAGGGTACGGCTCCCTGCTCCTGTATATAGCAGGTATACAGCCCCACTACCCCCTCACCAGGGTACGGCTCCCTGCTCCTGTATATAGCAGGTATACAGCCCCACTCCCCCTCACCAGGGTCCGGCTCCCTGCTCCTGTATATAGCAGGTATACAGCCCCACTCCCCCTCACCAGGGTCCAGCTCCCTGCTCCTGTATATAGCTGGTATACAGCCTACCCCCCTCACCAGGGTAAGGCTCCCTGCCCCTGTATATAGCAGGTATACAGCCCCACTCCCCCTCACCAGGGTAAGGCTCCCTGCTTATGTATATAGCAGGTATACAGCCCCACTCCCCCCTCACCAGGGTACAGCTCCCTGCTCCTGTATATAGCAGGTATACAGCCCCACTCCCCCTCACCAGGGTCCAGCTCCCTGCTCCTGTATATAGCAGGTATACAGCCTACTCCCCCTCACCAGGGTCCGGCTCCCTGCCCCTGTATATAGCAGGTATACAGCCCACTCCCCCTCACCAGGGTAAGGCTCCCTGCTTATGTATATAGCAGGTATACAGCCCCACTCCCCCTCACCAGGGTCCGGCTCCCTGCTCCTGTATATAGCAGGTATACAGCCCCACTCCCCCTCACCAGGGTAAGGCTCCCTGCTTATGTATATAGCAGGTATACAGCCCCACTCCCCCCTCACCAGGGTACGGCTCCCTGCTCCTGTATATAGCAGGTATACAGCCCCACTACCCCCTCACCAGGGTACGGCTCCCTGCTCCTGTATATAGCAGGTATACAGCCCACTCCCCCTCACCAGGGTCCGGCACCCTGCTCCTGTATATAGCAGGTATACAGCCCACTCCCCCTCATCAGGGTCCGGCTCCCTGCTCCTGTATATAGCAGGTATACAGCCCCACTCCCCCTCACCAGGGTAAGGCTCCCTGCTTATGTATATAGCAGGTATACAGCCCCACTCCCCCCTCACCAGGGTACGGCTCCCTGCTCCTGTATATAGCAGGTATACAGCCCCACTACCCCCTCACCAGGGTACGGCTCCCTGCTCCTGTATATAGCAGGTATACAGCCCCACTCCCCCTCACCAGGGTCCGGCTCCCTGCTCCTGTATATAGCAGGTATACAGCCACACTCCCCCTCACCAGGGTACGGCTCCCTGCTCCTGTATATAGCAGGTATACAGCCACACTCCCCCTCACCAGGGTCCGGCTCCCTGCTCCTGTATATAGCAGGTATACAGCCCCACTCCCCCTCACCAGGGTACGGCTCCCTGCTCCTGTATATAGCAGGTATACAGCCACACTCCCCCTCACCAGGGTCCGGCTCCCTGCTCCTGTATATAGCAGGTATACAGCCCCACTCCCCCTCATCAGGGTACGGCTCCCTGCTCCTGTATATAGCAGGTATACAGCCCCAATCCCCCTCACCAGGGTCCGGCTCCCTGCCCCTGTATATAGCAGGTATACAGCCCCACTCCCCCTCACCAGGGTCCAGCTCCCTGCCCCTGTATATAGCAGGTATACAGCCCCACTCCCCCTCACCAGGGTCCAGCTCCCTGCCCCTGTATATAGCAGGTATATAGCCCCACTCCCTCTCACCAGGGTCCGGCTCCCTGCTCCTGTATATAGCAGGTATACAGCCCCACTCCCCCTCACCAGGGTCCGGCTCCCTGCTCCTGTATATAGCAGGTATACAGCCACACTCCCCCTCATCAGGGTACGGCTCCCTGCTCCTGTATATAGCAGGTATACAGCCACACTCCCCCTCACCAGGGTCCGGCTCCCTGCTCCTGTATATAGCAGGTATACAGCCACACTCCCCCTCATCAGGGTACGGCTCCCTGCTCCTGTATATAGCAGGTATACAGCCACACTCCCCCTCACCAGGGTCCGGCTCCCTGCTCCTGTATATAGCAGGTATACAGCCACACTCCCCCTCACCAGGATCTGGCAGCCGGCTCATTGCTCCCCGCTTGCAGGGCTCTCACAGTCAGGAGCCTTGGTCGGGGGCTGCAGCGGGTCCTGAGTACACACCACAGTCTGCAGCCATTGCTGAGCATGTCACATACACAGCGCCCGCCACACACATGTCTGCAGCACTGAGGAGACACTTCCTGCAGAGCAGCCAATCAGCTCACAGCCCTGCCAGCTGCATGCTGGGAGCTGTAGTTTTATGATAAACAAGGTCATGGAGGAGAACACCACCGACAACAGACATTACCTCCACGTATTTAACCCCTTCATGAACACTGCTGCACTTTATGTTTGGAAACTAATTTCAGCAGCTCAGATTTTAAGCGATTTAGTCATTAACTCCTTCAGGACCTAAACTTTATTTTCCGTATGACAGGGATAATGTTTACATTACATCTTGTATAAATAAATTACAAAAAGACCCAAACAATCCCACTCTACTTGCATACAAGGATGATTTATATGGGGGGCTTCTGATATAATTAAGCACTGATCCCTCAGGATCAGAACAGGTTCCCTATTTGAGCACAGCAGGGGTAGGGCTGCACCAACGCTTCCATGAATCGCTAGACCCTCCAATCTGGGTGCGGCATTTATAGCACCAGGGGCTCGGCCAATAACCAGCACCCAATGTGTTGCATTTAAACAACGCAAAACACAGGGTGCTGCTTACCAGTCGCACGTATTTCAGTGAAAACGGAAATGCAATTGGGCCGAGCCCAAGTTGTTTGCATCGAGTTTGTAAACGCAATACAAAAGCCACATGTGACTGCACCTTCTCTATCGCATCATAGATCGGGCTGCACCCATGAGCTGTGTACTAAGAACGAGACTGATCCCTATAGCAGGAAGCCTCTCCTATGCGGCAGGGCCGGGAGTGTCGCGACTGATTGCTATTCTATGAGGAAGCGATTACGGGAGGTAAACACACGAGTTCAGCCCTGGAGGGGATGGATTCTCCAGGACCGGCCTCACGCGTCATTGTATTTGCAGAGCGATCAGTGACAATGAAATGGATGGTGATACAAGGGAAGGTGTAGACACAAAGAATGATAACCTAAGAATCTAGCAGAACACTACCCCCATCATCCACCATGGCTACCGTGACCCCTGACCTCATGTGCACACACCATTTCCACTTGGACTCCTCTTGCTTTTCCTCCTTGATCCTCTTGGCTTTGGTCTCTCCTTCCTTACCCGCAGTCTTCCTCTTTTTACTCTTTGCCTTCTCCTTGCCCTCGGGATCAGGCTTTGGTTTCTTTTGTCCGGGCCCCGGTTCCTCCTCCTCGTCTTCTAGTTCCCTCTTTATCCCTTTAGTTTCCTCGCTATTCTCTTCCCTTTTGTGGTCTTTCTTGTTGTGCTTCTTACTCTCATCCTTTTGCTTTATTTCCTCTGTTTCCTTCTTGATGCGGGACTTCCCCTTGGAGAGGTCTTTGGATTTATGCTTCTTGTCTTCGGTCTGGGATTCCTGGAATAAGTCGAGGTCCACTAGGATCCTCTTCACGGGGCTTCCTTTGATGTCACTTTCCTTCTCTTTCTTCACCCGCTTCTCATGTTTGCTTCTCTGTGAATGGTCCTTGTGTTTGTCCTCCTTGGAGGGGTCCTTGTGTTTGTCCTCCTTGGAGTGGTCCTTGTGTTTGTCCTCCTTGGAGTGGTCCTTGTGTTTGTCCTCCTTGGAGTGGTCCTTGTGTTTGTCCTCCTTGGAGTGGTCCTTGTGTTTGTCCTCCTTGGAGTGGTCCTTGTGTTTGTCCTCCTTGGAGTGGTCCTTGTGTTTGTCCTCCTTGGACTTGGAGTGGTCCTTGTGCTTCTCCTTGCTGCTGTTCTTGGAGCCGGTCCCTGTAGTCTTCTCCTTGTGGTCTTCCTTCTTGATCCTGTCCTTTGCTTTCTCCTGTGTCTCGCCCTTCTCAGTTCCCACCTTGTCTTTCCTCTTGGGATGGTCCTTCACATCTTCGTTATGCTCCTTTAGTTTCTTCTCTTCTCTGCCTCTTTGGTCTCGTTTTTTAGAGGATTCCTTAAAGTTTTCTTTCTCTTTGTAGACTTTGCCTCCAACATTACTCCTGGAGTCCTTGGGTTCTCTCAGTTGATCTCTATCGTTCTCTGATTGCTCCTCATGGTCAGGCGGATCACCGCGCACATCTGCGGCGTGGTCCGGTGCGTCACTACTGTGATCAGAAATCCTATGAGACAACTAGAGAAGTAAAGCGTCAGTTATCACCCATCCTAAGAATAGAAGATGACATGGAAATACAGACAGACCTCTTTAATATCACTAGGAGTCATCCTATATTATTAGATGCCTGCCCTATCGCTGCAGCAGACACAATGCTAGGCAATGGGTCCCAACTGATCTGATATTGATGACCAATCAATTTCACTTATTTTTTTTATTCCTGAAATAGACCTGGGAATATACAGGTTTACATGGGTCGTATATGACTTCTTAAAAGGGGATGAGTCACCAAAAGAATACATCCCTCACGTGTCCTGGAAGCCATCGCATAGCAGGGGATGTGGACCTGTCCTCCATTCTGCATGTGGCTCTATAGGAGACAGCCAGTCCCCTGATCTCTCAAATGTTGCAGGTCCTACACACAAACCTTACCATGATCTTGTTTCTTTTAGGGCAAACCCCATTTAGTTTTCAATTCTTAAAGGGGGAGTTTGAAGTTCAACATGTATCCCCTATCATACAGGATCTATGTGAAGGTGTCTGACAGCCAATACCCCCCTCGATCATCACAACAATCCCCTCTAGTCCAGCAGGACATCTGGATTATAAAACCTTTTCACTCTTTCAGGGGAATCTTCGAGACCCCTTTAGGTTCCTTGCAGATCTGAACCATCATCACATGGGGATTAGACTCCATAACCACTGATTGATGGGATTTTCCCTTTATGATTTTCCCTGCTCCTCTGCTGCTCTACACCATGAGGGTGTGATGTGCCCAAGACTGTGCTGTGTATATACCCAAGTAGCGCAGTCACTTGCCCCCCCCCACGTACCTCTTGCTCCTTGCTGTTACGGTGCTTCTTCCTGTCCTCAGAGTCCTCTTGTGGCAAGTTGCTGTTCTCATCTACCCCGGAGGTTGTTCTCGGTAACCTAGGACAGAGGGATGAAGGATTAGTCCCAAATTATTAGCCAGTGTTTCAGCCTTCAAGGACTAGGAGATAGATGTATGCAGAAGGTCCTCCCTTCAGATAGAGAATTTATCAGCGTCTCTAGATGTGCCGTGATGTGAGCCCAAGATCTGGTCTATAAAGATACGTAACATCTAAGAATAGAGTCTATAGAATGTGGCTATGGGACGTACAAGTCCACATCTGTGATATTCATCTTCATCGCTTTTCCAGGAGAAGGACCGGAATCCTCCCAATATTCCAGGCTGGCAAAATGGGGTAACCATAGAGTCTGGATGTAGAGAGGTCACCAGAACAGAAACATCAGGGGTCTCTGCAGTCAGACCCCCATGACAGCACTTAACCTTCTAGTGTAGGGGGATACATATGACCTAAGAAATAGGGCTAGAAATGAAAGGGGCTTCGCTGCAATACTACCCCTAGCCTCACGGGGAGCAGTGCAAGGCTTGGCATATGCACCTCATTCACACAATAAGGGGGTGCATGAATGTGTGCAGTCAGAGAGAATTCTCTATACACATTTACATGTGTAAGAACTGTGCGGTCTGACCCACAGAAAAAAAAATTAGCAGCCTCCTACCGTATATACTTGTGTATAAGCCGAGTTTTTCAGCACAAAAAATGTGCTGAAAAACGTCCCCTCAGCTTATACACG
The DNA here is from genome assembly GCF_040894005.1 of Engystomops pustulosus. NCBI lineage: Eukaryota > Metazoa > Chordata > Amphibia > Anura > Leptodactylidae > Engystomops > Engystomops pustulosus. The sequence continues at coordinate 29,186 of NW_027285625.1, read as the reverse complement.
AGTCAATACAGCAGTCAGTCAGTAAAAATTACTTAAAAAAAAAAAAAATAAATAAACTTACATACTCACCCATGGGGGCAGGCTGGCCGTGTGCTACATGGGGGGGGGGGGGGGGCAGGCTGTTGGCTCCATGGGGGCAGGCTGTTGGCTCCATGGGGGCAGGCTGTTGGCTCCATGGGGGCAGGCTGTTGGCTCCATGGGGGCAGGCTGTTGGCTCCATGGGGGCAGGCTGTTGGCTCCATGGGGGCAGGCTGTTGGCTCCATGGGGGCAGGCTGTTGGCTCCATGGGGGCAGGCTGTTGGCTCCATGGGGGCAGGCTGTTGGCTCCATGGGGGCAGGCTGTTGGCTCCATGGGGGCAGGCTGTTGGCTACATGGGGGCAGGCTGTTGGCTACATGGGGGCAGGCTGTTGGCTACATGGGGGCAGGCTGTTTGCTACATGGGGGCAGGCTGTTTGCTACATGGGGGCAGGCTGTTTACTACATGGGGGCAAGCTGGGCTGACTGTATACTACTGGGGGCAAACTGGGCTGACTGTATACTACTGGGGGCAAACTGGGCTGACTGTATACTACTGGGGGCAAACTGGGCTGACTGTATACTACTGGGGGCAAACTGGGCTGACTGTATACTACTGGGGGCAGGCTGTATACTGGTGGGGTCTGTGACCAATGCATTTCCCACCCTCGGCTTATACTCGAGTCAATATATTTTCCCAGTTTTTGGTGGTAAAATTAGGGGCCTCGGCTTATACTCGGGTCGGCTTATACTCGAGTATATACGGTATATCTTTTCAGATCCTGCAGCAATAGGACATAAAGGGGTCTTACAAGGGGCCTCATTATCACCAACTACATGACCTGGACTAGATGGGATCTTACCTGGACACGACGTCCTCCTGCAGCAGCGTCTCTGAGGCCTGGGCAGAGTCGACCTGCAGGGAATAAGTTATATGACAGCTCAGAAGTTAGGGGGTCAGAGGATCTTTCTGTGCTTCGGCCTCTGTACACACTGCGTCTCTCACCTCTGTGCATCCATTGTGTGACCGCTGATGGGGAGATGGCTCCTTCTTGCCGGGATCCTCCTCAATTTGTTCTCTTTTTTGGTCTCCATTAAACGTTCTCCTCCTGCACGAGATATGAAGGTATTATGGCGCCACCTTCACGCCGAGAAGAGGTAATGCAGGGCAGAAGTACAAGATGGAAAGTGATGAGATAGATAAGGGTCCATACACTCTGGTCACATGACAGAGATCCCTTAACAAGACCCAGAACAGAGAGCATACAGGTCTGGGGTCCCTTTACTCCTGGCAGCCCTGTACCTTGTATAAGTAACATCCTCCGGTTACCTGTGCGGGTCAGGATTGGAGCGGGACCCGTCCACCATACACTGTGTCCGGTTTATCTTCACAGGCTTGCTGGGGCCTCTGGGGCTCTACAATACACAGAGATGACTTTCATAACACTGGTTGTATCCTGTTACCCAGTTCCAGATCTCCTGCACCTTGTATAATAAGCTGCTGTGCTCTGCAGTCACCACTAGGGGGAGCCAAGCGCTCTCACTACTGAACCATGTACAAGGAGCTCCCCCAGTGGTGGCCTCAGGTACAGCACCCTGGGACATGGATATAGAGAGAGGGATCCCCAGGACCTCAGGGGAGAATATGTAATGAGCCCCGAAGCATAAGAGCGGCAGCCAATGGGGAGACCCAACCCCCAAACACATTCATGGTCCATGGACACATGAGTAGCAGAAGACCCCAACACATATCTAACCACAGGGGGCACAACCACATCCCAACCGTACCAGCTCAGAGCCCCCCGACAGCTGCTGCAGAACATCCTCAGCCACCATCATCACCTGCAAGAAGAAAGACACAATCAGTACAATCTATTACTCTCTGTTATCAGCCATTACACCCCGGGGAGAGGAGACTGTACAGGGGGGGGGATACAATCTATTACTCTCTGTTATCAGCCATTACATCCCGGGGAGAGGAGACTGTACAGGGGGGATACAATCTATTACTCTCTGTTATCAGCCATTACACCCCGGGGAGAGGAGACTGTACAGGGGGGGATACAATCTATTACTCTCTGTTATCAGCCATTACACCCCCGGGGAGAGGAGACTGTACAGGGGGGGGATACAATCTATTACTCTCTGTTATCAGCCATTACATCCCGGGGAGAGGAGACTGTACAGGGGGGGGATACAATCTATTACTCTCTGTTATCAGCCATTACATCCCGGGGAGAGGAGACTGTACAGGGGGGATACAATCTATTACTCTCTGTTATCAGCCATTACATCCCGGGGAGAGGAGACTGTACAGGGGGGATACAATCTATTACTCTCTGTTATCAGCCATTACACCCCGGGGAGAGGAGACTGTACAGGGGGGGGATACAATCTATTACTCTCTGTTATCAGCCATTACACCCTGGGGAGAGGAGACTGTACAGGGGGATACAATCTATTACTCTCTGTTATCAGCCATTACATCCCGGGGAGAGGAGACTGTACAGGGGGGATACAATCTATTACTCTCTGTTATCAGCCATTACATCCCGGGGAGAGGAGACTGTACAGGGGGGGATACAATCTATTACTCTCTGTTATCAGCCATTACATCCCGGGGAGAGGAGACTGTACAGGGGGGATACAATCTATTACTCTCTGTTATCAGCCATTACATCCCGGGGAGAGGAGACTGTACAGGGGGGGGATACAATCTATTACTCTCTGTTATCAGCCATTACATCCTGGGGAGAGGAGACTGTACAGGGGGGGATACAATCTATTACTCTCTGTTATCAGCCATTACATCCCGGGGAGAGGAGACTGTACAGGGGGGATACAATCTATTACTCTCTGTTATCAGCCATTACATCCCGGGGAGAGGAGACTGTACAGGGGGGATACAATCTATTACTCTCTGTTATCAGCCATTACACCCCCGGGGAGAGGAGACTGTACAGGGGGGATACAATCTATTACTCTCTGTTATCAGCCATTACACCCCGGGGAGAGGAGACTGTACAGGGGGGATACAATCTATTACTCTCTGTTATCAGCCATTACATCCCGGGGAGAGGAGACTGTACAGGGGGGGATACAATCTATTACTCTCTGTTATCAGCCATTACACCCCGGGGAGAGGAGACTGTACAGGGGGGATACAATCTATTACTCTCTGTTATCAGCCATTACACCCCGGGGAGAGGAGACTGTACAGGGGGATACAATCTATTACTCTCTGTTATCAGCCATTACACCCCGGGGAGAGGAGACTGTACAGGGGGATACAATCTATTACTCTCTGTTATCAGCCATTACACCCCGGGGAGAGGAGACTGTACAGGGGGGGATACAATCTATTACTCTCTGTTATCAGCCATTACATCCCGGGGAGAGGAGACTGTACAGGGGGGGATACAATCTATTACTCTCTGTTATCAGCCATTACACCCCGGGGAGAGGAGACTGTACAGGGGGGATACAATCTATTACTCTCTGTTATCAGCCATTACACCCCGGGGAGAGGAGACTGTACAGGGGGGATACAATCTATTACTCTCTGTTATCAGCCATTACACCCCGGGGAGAGGAGACTGTACAGGGGGATACAATCTATTACTCTCTGTTATCAGCCATTACATCCCGGGGAGAGGAGACTGTACAGGGGGGGATACAATCTATTACTCTCTGTTATCAGCCATTACACCCCGGGGAGAGGAGACTGTACAGGGGGGGATACAATCTATTACTCTCTGTTATCAGCCATTACACCCCGGGGAGAGGAGACTGTACAGGGGGGATACAATCTATTACTCTCTGTTATCAGCCATTACACCCCGGGGAGAGGAGACTGTACAGGGGGGGGGGATACAATCTATTACTCTCTGTTATCAGCCATTACACCCCGGGGAGAGGAGACTGTACAGGGGGATACAATCTATTACTCTCTGTTATCAGCCATTACATCCTGGGGAGAGGAGACTGTACAGGGGGGGATACAATCTATTACTCTCTGTTATCAGCCATTACATCCCGGGGAGAGGAGACTGTACAGGGGGATACAATCTATTACTCTCTGTTATCAGCCATTACATCCCGGGGAGAGGAGACTGTACAGGGGGATACAATCTATTACTCTCTGTTATCAGCCATTACATCCTGGGGAGAGGAGACTGTACAGGGGGGATACAATCTATTACTCTCTGTTATCAGCCATTACACCCCGGGGAGAGGAGACTGTACAGGGGGGATACAATCTATTACTCTCTGTTATCAGCCATTACACTCCGGGGGAGAGGAGACTGTACAGGGGGGATACAATCTATTACTCTCTGTTATCAGCCATTACATCCTGGGGAGAGGAGACTGTACAGGGGGGGATACAATCTATTACTCTCTGTTATCAGCCACTACATCCCGGGGAGAGGAGACTGTACAGGGGGATACAATCTATTACTCTCTGTTATCAGCCATTACACCCCGGGAAGAGGAGACTGTACAGGGGGGATACAATCTATTACTCTCTGTTATCAGCCATTACATCCCGGGGAGAGGAGACTGTACAGGGGGGGATACAATCTATTACTCTCTGTTATCAGTCATTACACCCCGGGGAGAGGAGACTGTACAGGGGGGATACAATCTATTACTCTCTGTTATCAGCCATTACACCCCAGGGAAAGGAGACTGTACAGGGGGGATACAATCTATTACTCTCTGTTATCAGCCATTACATCCCGGGGAGAGGAGACTGTACAGGGGGGATACAATCTATTACTCTCTGTTATCAGCCATTACATCCCGGGGAAAGGAGACTGTACAGGGGGATACAATCTATTACTCTCTGTTATCAGCCATTACACCCCGGGGAGAGGAGACTGTACAGGGGGGATACAATCTATTACTCTCTGTTATCAGCCATTACACCCCGGGGAGAGGAGACTGTACAGGGGGGATACAATCTATTACTCTCTGTTATCAGCCATTACACCCCGGGGAGAGGAGACTGTACAGGGGGGATACAATCTATTACTCTCTGTTATCAGCCATTACACCCCGGGGAGAGGAGACTGTACAGGGGGGGATACAATCTATTACTCTCTGTTATCAGCCATTACATCCCGGGGAGAGGAGACTGTACGGGGGGATACAATCTATTACTCTCTGTTATCAGCCATTACATCCCGGGGAGAGGAGACTGTACAGGGGGGATACAATCTATTACTCTCTGTTATCAGCCATTACATCCCGGGGAGAGGAGACTGTAAAGGGGGGATACAATCTATTACTCTCTGTTATCAGCCATTACACCCCGGGGAGAGGAGACTGTACAGGGGGATACAATCTATTACTCTCTGTTATCAGCCATTACACCCCGGGGAGAGGAGACTGTACAGGGGGGATACAATCTATTACTCTCTGTTATCAGCCATTACATTCCAGGGAGAGGAGACTGTACAGGGGGGGATACAATCTATTACTCTCTGTTATCAGCCATTACATCCCGGGGAGAGGAGACTGTACAGGGGGGGGGATACAATCTATTACTCTCTGTTATCAGCCATTACATCCCGGGGAAAGGAGACTGTACAGGGGGATACAATCTATTACTCTCTGTTATCAGCCATTACATCCCGGGGAGAGGAGACTGTACAGGGGGGGGGGGATACAATCTATTACTCTCTGTTATCAGCCATTACATCCCGGGGAGAGGAGACTGTACAGGGGGATACAATCTATTACTCTCTGTTATCAGCCATTACATCCCGGGGAGAGGAGACTGTACAGGGGGATACAATCTATTACTCTCTGTTATCAGCCATTACATCCCGGGGAGAGGAGACTGTACAGGGGGGGGATACAATCTATTACTCTCTGTTATCAGCCATTACATCCCGGGGAGAGGAGACTGTACAGGGGGGATACAATCTATTACTCTCTGTTATCAGCCATTACATCCCGGGGAGAGGAGACTGTACAGGGGGGATACAATCTATTACTCTCTGTTATCAGCCATTACATCCCGGGGAGAGGAGACTGTACAGGGGGGATACAATCTATTACTCTCTGTTATCAGCCATTATACCCCGGGGGGAGGAGACTGTACAGGGGGGGGGATACAATCTATTACTCTCTGTTATCAGCCATTACATCCCGGGGAGAGGAGACTGTACAGGGGGGGATACAATCTATTACTCTCTGTTATCAGCCATTACATCCCGGGGAGAGGAGACTGTACAGGGGGGATACAATCTATTACTCTCTGTTATCAGCCATTACACCCCCGGGGAGATGAGACTGTACAGGGGGATACAATCTATTACTCTCTGTTATCAGCCATTACATCCCGGGGAGAGGAGACTGTACAGGGGGGATACAATCTATTACTCTCTGTTATCAGCCATTACACCCCGGGGAGAGGAGACTGTACAGGGGGGTTACAATCTATTACTCTCTGTTATCAGCCATTACATCCCGGGGAGAGGAGACTGTACGGGGGTATACAATCTATTACTCTCTGTTATCAGCCATTACATCCCGGGGAGAGGAGACTGTACAGGGGGGGGGGGATACAATCTATTACTCTCTGTTATCAGCCATTACACCCCGGGGAGAGGAGACTGTACAGGGGGATACAATCTATTACTCTCTGTTATCAGCCATTACACCCCGGGGAGAGGAGACTGTACAGGGGGGATACAATCTATTACTCTCTGTTATCAGCCATTACATCCCGGGGAGAGGAGACTGTACAGGGGGGGGATTCAATCTATTACTCTCTGTTATCAGCCATTACATCCCGGGGAGAGGAGACTGTACAGGGGGGGTACAATCTATTACTCTCTGTTATCAGCCATTACACCCCGGGGAGAGGAGACTGTACAGGGGGGATACAATCTATTACTCTCTGTTATCAGCCATTACATCCCGGGGAGAGGAGACTGTACAGGGGGGATACAATCTATTACTCTCTGTTATCAGCCATTACATCCCGGGGAGAGGAGACTGTACAGGGGGGATACAATCTATTACTCTCTGTTATCAGCCATTACATCCCGGGGAGAGGAGACTGTACAGGGGGATACAATCTATTACTCTCTGTTATCAGCCATTACATCCTGGGGAGAGGAGACTGTACAGGGGGATACAATCTATTACTCTCTGTTATCAGCCATTACATCCCGGGGAGAGGAGACTGTACAGGGGGGGATACAATCTATTACTCTCTGTTATCAGCCATTACACCCCGGGGAGAGGAGACTGTACAGGGGGGATACAATCTATTACTCTCTGTTATCAGCCATTACATCCCGGGGAGAGGAGACTGTACAGGGGGGGGGATACAATCTATTACTCTCTGTTATCAGCCATTACACCCCGGGGAGAGGAGACTGTACAGGGGGGGGGGGGTACAATCTATTACTCTCTGTTATCAGCCATTACATCCCGGGGAGAGGAGACTGTACAGGGGGATACAATCTATTACTCTCTGTTATCAGCCATTACACCCCGGGGAGAGGAGACTGTACAGGGGGATACAATCTATTACTCTCTGTTATCAGCCATTACATCCTGGGGAGAGGAGACTGTACAGGGGGGATACAATCTATTACTCTCTGTTATCAGCCATTACATCCTGGGGAGAGGAGACTGTACAGGGGGGATACAATCTATTACTCTCTGTTATCAGCCATTACATCCCGGGGAGAGGAGACTGTACAGGGGGATACAATCTATTACTCTCTGTTATCAGCCATTACACCCCGGGGAGAGGAGACTGTACAGGGGGGGGGATACAATCTATTACTCTCTGTTATCAGCCATTACATTCCAGGGAGAGGAGACTGTATAGGGGGATACAATCTATTACTCTCTGTTATCAGCCATTACATCCTGGGGAGAGGAGACTGTACAGGGGGGAGGGATACAATCTATTAGTCTCTGTTATCAGCCATTACACCCCGGGGAGAGGAGACTGTACAGGGAGGATACAATCTATTACTCTCTGTTATCAGCCATTACATCCCGGGGAGAGGAGACTGTACAGGGGGGATACAATCTATTACTCTCTGTTATCAGCCATTACATCCCGGGGAGAGGAGACTGTACAGGGGGGATACAATCTATTACTCTCTGTTATCAGCCATTACATCCCGGGGAGAGGAGACTGTACAGGGGGGATACAATCTATTACTCTCTGTTATCAGCCATTACATCCCGGGGAGAGGAGACTGTACAGGGGGATACAATCTATTACTCTCTGTTATCAGCCATTACATCCCGGGGAGAGGAGACTGTACAGGGGGGGATACAATCTATTACTCTCTGTTATCAGCCATTACACCCCGGGGAGAGGAGACTGTACAGGGGGATACAATCTATTACTCTCTGTTATCAGCCATTACACCCCGGGGAGAGGAGACTGTACAGGGGGATATAAGCTATTACTCTCTGTTATCTGTCACGGCTGGTTTCCCCCGGTTCCGCCTCCCTCCATGCGGTCAGACATTACTCCGGGCCTGGTAGCTGTAGTAGCGGTCACCCAGCTTTCCCCGGTGTATCTCTTGGTCACTCAGCTGACATCCCCCGCTCACCCTCACACCGCGTCTCCCCGGATCTCCCGCTCTCGGAAGCTCCGCCTCTGCGGGACGTGACGTCACACGCAACGCCGCTGAACGGGTCGTAAGCGTAGTACGACCTGACGTCAGAGAACGGCCCGACTCCAGGTGACCGAGGAACTACAAGTCCCAGAATTCCTATCAAGAGCAAGAATTAAAGATAAACTAATACCGCATCTTCCACCCTCACCGGGCGCTCTCTCCTGTGCGCTGTATACGGGGGGCGCTCTCTCCCGTGCGCTGTATACGGGGGGCGCTCTCTCTCCTGTGCGCTGTATACGGGGGGCGCTCTCTCCCGTGCGCTGTATACGGGGGCGTTCTCTCTCCTGTGCGCTGTATACGGGGGGCGCTCTCTCCTGTGCGCTGTATACGGGGGGCGCTCTCTCCCCTGCGCTGTATACGGGGGCGCTCTCTCTCCTGTGCGCTGTATACGGGGGGCGCTATCTCTCCCGTGCGCTGTATACGGGGGGCGCTCTCTCTCCTGTGCGCTGTATACGGGGGCGCTCTCTCTCCTGTGCGCTGTATACGGGGGGCGCTCTCTCCCCTGCGCTGTATACGGGGGCGCTCTCTCTCCTGTGCGCTGTATACGGGGGCGCTCTCTCTCCTGTGCGCTGTATACGGGGGCGCTCTCTCTCCTGTGCGCTGTATACGGGGGCGCTCTCTCCTGTGCGCTGTATACGGGGGCGCTCTCTCCTGTGCGCTGTATACGGGGGCGCTCTCTCCCCTGCGCTGTATACGGGGGCGCTCTCTCCTGTGCGCTGTATACGGGGGCGCTCTCTCTCCTGTGCGCTGTATACGGGGGCGCTCTCCTGTGCGCTGTATACGGGGGCGCTCTCCTGTGCGCTGTATACGGGGGCGCTCTCTCTCCTGTGCGCTGTATACGGGGGCGCTCTCTCTCCTGTGCGCTGTATACGGGGGGCGCTCTCTCTCCTGTGCGCTGTATACGGGGGGCGCTCTCTCCCCTGCGCTGTATACGGGGGGCGCTCTCTCTCCTGTACGCTGTATACGGGGGGCGCTCTCTCCTCTGCGTTGTATACGGGGGTCGTTCTCTCCTGTACGCTGTATACGGGGGGCGCTCTCTCCTCTGCGTTGTATACGGGGGGCGTTCTCTCCTGTGCGCTGTATACGGGGGCGCTCTTTCCCCTGCGCTGTATACGGGGGCGCTCTCTCCTGTTCGCTGTATACGGGGGGCGCTCTCTCTCCTGTGCGCTGTATACGGGGGGCGCTCTCTCCCCTGCGCTGTATACGGGGGCGCTCTCTCCCCTGCGCTGTATACGGGGGCGCTATCTCCCCTGCGCTGTATACGGGGGCGCTATCTCTCCTGTGCGCTGTATACGGGGGGCGCTCTCTCCTGTGCGCTGTATACGGGGGGCGCTCTCTCCCGTGCGCTGTATACGGGGGCGCTCTCTCCCCTGCGCTGTATACGGGGGCGCTCTCTCCCCTGCACTGTATACGGGGGCGCTCTCTCCCCTGCGCTGTATACGGGGGCGCTCTCTCCCCTGCGCTGTATACGGGGGCGCTCTCTCCCCTGCGCTGTATACGGGGGCGCTCTCTCCCCTGCGCTGTATACGGGGGGCGCTCTCTCCCCTGCGCTGTATACGGGGGCGCTCTCTCCCCTGCGCTGTATACGGGGGGCGCTCTCTCCCCTGCGCTGTATACGGGGGGCGCTCTCTCCCCTGCGCTGTATACGGGGGGCGCTCTCTCCCCTGCGCTGTATACGGGGGGCGCTCTCTCCCCTGCGCTGTATACGGGGTGCGCTCTCTCCCGTGCGCTGTATACGGGGGGCGCTCTCTCCCCTGCGCTGTATACGGGGGCGCTATCTCCCCTGCGCTGTATACGGGGGCGCTCTCTCCCCTGCGCTGTATACGGGGGCGCTCTCTCCCCTGCGCTGTATACGGGGGCGCTCTCTCCCCTGCGCTGTATACGGGGGCGCTCTCTCCCCTGCGCTGTATACGGGGGCGCTCTCTCCCCTGCGCTGTATACGGGGGCGCTCTCTCCCCTGCGCTGTATACGGGGGCGCTCTCTCCCCTGCGCTGTATACGGGGGCGCTCTCTCCCCTGCGCTGTATACGGGGGCGCTCTCTCCCCTGCGCTGTATACGGGGGCGCTCTCTCCCCTGCGCTGTATACGGGGGCGCTCTCTCCCCTGCGCTGTATACGGGGGCGCTCTCTCCCCTGCGCTGTATACGGGGGCGCTCTCTCCCCTGCGCTGTATACGGGGGCGCTCTCTCCCCTGCGCTGTATACGGGGGCGCTCTCTCCCCTGCGCTGTATACAGGGGCGCTATCTCCCCTGCGCTGTATACGGGGGGCGCTATCTCTCCCGTGCGCTGTATACGGGGGGCGCTCTCTCCCCTGCGCTGTATACAGGGGCGCTCTCTCTCCTGTGCGCTGTATACGGGGGGCGCTCTCTCCCGTGCGCTGTATACGGGGGGCGCTCTCTCCCCTGCGCTGTATACGGGGGCGCTATCTCCCCTGCGCTGTATACGGGGGCGCTCTCTCCCCTGCGCTGTATACGGGGGCGCTCTCTCCCCTGCGCTGTATACGGGGGCGCTCTCTCCCCTGCGCTGTATACGGGGGCGCTCTCTCCCCTGCGCTGTATACGGGGGCGCTCTCTCCCCTGCGCTGTATACGGGGGCGCTATCTCCCCTGCGCTGTATACGGGGGCGCTCTCTCCCCTGCGCTGTATACGGGGGCGCTCTCTCCCCTGCGCTGTATACGGGGGCGCTCTCTCCCCTGCGCTGTATACGGGGGCGCTCTCTCCCCTGCGCTGTATACGGGGGCGCTCTCTCCCCTGCGCTGTATACGGGGGCGCTCTCTCCCCTGCGCTGTATACGGGGGCGCTCTCTCCCCTGCGCTGTATACGGGGGCGCTCTCTCCCCTGCGCTGTATACGGGGGCGCTCTCTCCCCTGCGCTGTATACGGGGGCGCTCTCTCCCCTGCGCTGTATACGGGGGCGCTCTCTCCCCTGCGCTGTATACGGGGGCGCTCTCTCCCCTGCGCTGTATACGGGGGCGCTCTCTCCCCTGCGCTGTATACGGGGGCGCTCTCTCCCCTGCGCTGTATACGGGGGCGCTATCTCCCCTGCGCTGTATACGGGGGGCGCTATCTCTCCCGTGCGCTGTATACGGGGGGCGCTCTCTCCCCTGCGCTGTATACAGGGGCGCTCTCTCTCCTGTGCGCTGTATACGGGGGGCGCTCTCTCCCGTGCGCTGTATACGGGGGGCGCTCTCTCCCCTGCGCTGTATACGGGGGCGCTATCTCCCCTGCGCTGTATACGGGGGCGCTCTCTCCCCTGCGCTGTATACGGGGGCGCTCTCTCCCCTGCGCTGTATACGGGGGCGCTCTCTCCCCTGCGCTGTATACGGGGGCGCTCTCTCCCCTGCGCTGTATACGGGGGCGCTCTCTCCCCTGCGCTGTATACGGGGGCGCTATCTCCCCTGCGCTGTATACGGGGGCGCTCTCTCCCCTGCGCTGTATACGGGGGCGCTCTCTCCCCTGCGCTGTATACGGGGGCGCTCTCTCCCCTGCGCTGTATACGGGGGCGCTCTCTCCCCTGCGCTGTATACGGGGGCGCTCTCTCCCCTGCGCTGTATACGGGGGCGCTCTCTCCCCTGCGCTGTATACGGGGGCGCTCTCTCCCCTGCGCTGTATACGGGGGCGCTCTCTCCCCTGCGCTGTATACGGGGGCGCTCTCTCCCCTGCGCTGTATACGGGGGCGCTCTCTCCCCTGCGCTGTATACGGGGGCGCTCTCTCCCCTGCGCTGTATACGGGGGCGCTCTCTCCCCTGCGCTGTATACGGGGGCGCTATCTCCCCTGCGCTGTATACGGGGGGCGCTATCTCCCCTGCGCTGTATACGGGGGGTGCTATCTCTCCCGTGCGCTGTATACGGGGGGCGCTCTCTCTCTCCTGTGCGCTGTATACGGGGGGCGCTCTCTCTCCTGTGCGCTGTATACGGGGGGCGCTCTCTCCTGTGCGCTGTATACGGGGGCGCTCTCTCCCCTGCGCTGTATACGGGGGCGCTCTCTCCCCTGCGCTGTATACGGGGGCGCTCTCTCCCGTGCGCTGTATACGGGGGGCGCTCTCTCCCGTGCGCTGTATACGGGGGGCGCTCTCTCCCCTGCGCTGTATATGGGGGGCGCTCTCTCCCCTGCGCTGTATACGGGGGCGCTCTCTCCTGTGCGCTGTATACGGGGTGCGCTCTCTCCTGTGCGCTGTATACGGGGGGCGCTCTCTCCCCTGCGCTGTATACGGGGGCGCTCTCTCCCCTGCGCTGTATACGGGGGCGCTCTCTCCCCTGCGCTGTATACGGGGGCGCTCTCTCCCCTGCGCTGTATACGGGGGCGCTCTCTCCCCTGCGCTGTATACGGGGGCGCTCTCTCCCCTGCGCTGTATACGGGGGCGCTCTCTCCCCTGCGCTGTATACGGGGGCGCTCTCTCCCCTGCGCTGTATACGGGGGCGCTCTCTCCCCTGCGCTGTATACGGGGGCGCTCTCTCCCCTGCACTGTATACGGGGGTGCTCTCTCCTCTGCGCTGTATAGGGGGGGCGCTCTCTCCTTTGTGCTGTATACGGGGGGCGCTGTATATAGGGGTGCGCCGTCCAGTTTGAGAGTTTGCATGGAGCTGAAGCTGAGTGAATCCGTATAAGCGCAGGGTCTGGGAGTCGCAGGGTGTGAGCTGCGCTCTAGGTTTTGCACCTGTTTCCTTGCGCTGCCACAATCCACCACTAGATGGCAGCCACACCCCCTCCTGGAATCTCTCCTCCCACTGCTCTAAGCCCCGCCCTTAGCGTTCCAATCCTCTCGTTGTCAGGGAGACCCGGTCCTCTAAGCCTCTGCGCTGTCTCCACAGCCCCGCCTACTCATCGCTGATTGGTCCTGATCTCCCAGGTTTGCCCTTCCGATTGGTTGTGGTTAGAGCATGACGTAATCGTGCAGTGTGTCCCGCCCTCTCCGTAGATGTTCTCACATGTAGAGGGATGAGCGGAGACAGAGCGGACACAGAGGTAAGTACAGGAGAGAGAGGTAGGTACAGGAGAGAGAGGTGGGTACAGGGGAGAGAGGTGGGTACAGGGGAGAGAGGTGGGTACAGGGGAGAGAGAGGTGGGTACAGGGGAGAGAGGTGGGTACAGGAGAGAGAGAGGTGGGTACAGGGGAGAGAGGTAAGTACAGGAGAGAGAGGTGGGTACAGGGGGGAGAGAGGTGGGTACAGGGGAGAGAGAGGTGGGTACAGGGGGGAGAGGTAGGTACAGGAGAGAGAGAGGTGGGTACAGGGGAGAGAGGTAAGTACAGGAGAGAGAGGTGGGTACAGGGGGGAGAGAGGTGGGTACAGGGGAGAGAGAGGTGGGTACAGGGGGGAGAGAGGTGGGTACAGGGGAGAGAGAGGTGGGTACAGGGGAGAGAGTGGTGGGTACAGGAGAGAGAGGTGGGTACAGGAGAGAGAGGTAGGTACAGGAGAGAGAGAGGTGGGTACAGGGGAGAGAGAGGTGGGTACAGGGGAGAGAGTGGTGGGTACAGGGGAGAGAGAGGTGGGTACAGGGGAGACAGAGGTGGGTACAGGGGAGAGAGAGGTGGGTACAGGGGGGAGAGAGGTGGGTACAGGGGAGAGAGGTGGGTACAGGGGGGAGAGAGGTGGGTACAGGAGAGAGAGGTGGGTACAGGGGGGAGAGAGGTGGGTACAGGGGAGAGAGGTGGGTACAGGGGAGAGAGAGGTGGGTACAGGGGAGAGAGGTGGGTACAGGGGAGAGAGGTGGGTACAGGGGAGAGAGGTGGGTACAGGGGAGAGAGAGGTGGGTACAGGGGAGAGAGGTGGGTACAGGGGAGAGAGAGGTGGGTGCAGGAGAGAGAGAGGTGGGTACAGGGGAGAGAGGTGGGTACAGGAGAGAGAGAGGTGGGTACAGGGGGGAGAGAGAGGTGGGTACAGGGGGGAGAGAGAGGTGGGTACAGGGGGGAGAGAGAGGTGGGTACAGGGGAGAGAGGTGGGTACAGGGGAGAGAGGTGGGTACAGGGGAGAGAGGTGGGTACAGGGGGGAGAGAGGTGGGTACAGGGGAGAGAGGTGGGTACAGGGGAGAGAGAGGTGGGTACAGGGGAGAGAGAGGTGGGTACAGGGGAGAGAGAGGTGGGTACAGGGGAGAGAGGTAAGTACAGGAGAGAGAGGTGGGTACAGGGGGGAGAGAGGTTGGTTCTGGGGGAGAGAGGTGGGTACAGGGGGGAGAGAGGTGGGTACAGGGGGGAGAGAGGTGGGTACAGGGGGGAGAGAGGTGGGTTCTGGGGGGAGAGAGGTGGGTACAGGGGAGAGAGAGGTGGGTACAGGGGAGAGAGAGGTGGGTACAGGGGAGAGAGAGGTGGGTACAGGGGAGAGAGAAGTGGGTACAGGAGAGAGAGGTGGGTACAGGGGAGAGAGAGGTGGGTACAGGGGAGAGAGAGAGGTGGGTACAGGGGAGGGAGAGGTGGGTACAGGGGGGGGAGAGGTGGGTACAGGGGAGAGAGAGGTGGGTACAGGGGAGAGAGAGGTGGGTACAGGGGAGAGAGAGGTGGGTACAGGGGAGAGAGAGGTGGGTACAGGGGAGAGAGAGGTGGGTACAGGGGAGAGAGTGGTGGGTACAGGGGAGAGAGAGGTGGGTACAGGGGAGAGAGGTGGGTACAGGGGAGAGAGAGGTGGGTACAGGGGAGAGAGAGGTGGGTACAGGGGAGAGAGAGGTGGGTACAGGGGAGAGAGAGGTGGGTACAGGGGAGAGAGTGGTGGGTACAGGGGAGAGAGTGGTGGGTACAGGGGAGAGAGTGGTGGGTACAGGGGAGAGAGGTGGGTACAGGGGAGAGAGGTGGGTACAGGGGAGAGAGAGGTGGGTACAGGGGAGAGAGGTGGGTACAGGGGAGAGAGGTGGGTACAGGGGAGAGAGAGGTGGGTACAGGGGAGAGAGTGGTGGGTACAGGGGAGAGAGGTGGGTACAGGGGAGAGAGGTGGGTACAGGGGAGAGAGAGGTGGGTACAGGGGAGAGAGGTGGGTACAGGGGAGAGAGAGGTGGGTACAGGGGAGAGAGAGGTGGGTTCAGGGGAGAGAGAGGTGGGTACAGGGGGGAGAGAGGTGGGTACAGGGGAGAGAGAGGTGGGTACAGGGGAGAGAGAGGTGGGTACAGGGGAGAGAGTGGTGGGTACAGGGGAGAGAGTGGTGGGTACAGGGGAGAGAGGTGGGTACAGGGGAGAGAGAGGTGGGTACAGGGGGGTACAGGGGAGAGAGTGGTGGGTACAGGGGAGAGAGGTGGGTACAGGGGAGAGAGTGGTGGGTACAGGGGGGTACAGGGGAGAGAGTGGTGGGTACAGGGGAGAGAGTGGTGGGTACAGGGGAGAGAGAGGTGGGTACAGGAGAGAGAGGTGGGTACAGGGGAGAGAGAGAAGTGGGTACAGGAGAGAGAGGTGGGTACAGGGGGGAGAGAGTGGTGGGTACAGGGGAGAGAGAGGTGGGTACAGGGGAGAGAGTGGTGGGTACAGGGGAGAGAGTGGTGGGTACAGGGGAGAGAGGTGGGTACAGGGGAGAGAGAGGTGGGTACAGGGGAGAGAGTGGTGGGTACAGGGGAGAGAGTGGTGGGTACAGGGGAGAGAGGTGGGTACAGGGGAGAGAGAGGTGGGTACAGGGGAGAGAGTGGTGGGTACAGGGGAGAGAGTGGTGGGTACAGGGGAGAGAGAGGTGGGTACAGAGGAGAGAGGTGGGTACAGAGGAGAGAGGTGGGTACAGGGGAGAGAGAGGTGGGTACAGGGGAGAGAGAGGTGGGTACAGGGGAGAGAGTGGTGGGTACAGGGGAGAGAGTGGTGGGTACAGGGGAGAGAGAGGTGGGTACAGGGGAGAGAGTGGTGGGTAAAGCTGGTCACAGAGATGGATGGTATATACGGTATATATGGAGATGGATGGTATATACGGTATATATGGAGATGGAGATGGATGGTATATACGGTATATATGGAGATGGATGGTATATACGGTATATATGGAGATGGATGGTTATATGGAGATGGATGGTATATACGGTATATATGGAGATGGATGGTATATACGGTATATATGGAGATGGAGATGGATGGTATATACGGAATGGAGATGGAAATGGAGATGGATGGTATATATGGAGATGGATGGTATATACGGTATATATGGAGATGGATGGTATATACGGTATATATGGAGATGGATGGTATATACGGTATATATGGAGATGGATGGTATATACGGTATATATGGTGATGGATACGGGATATATATGTGGCTGTATATAGGGGTTGTATACTGACTCTTTGCCTCCTTTCTGCCCTCTGATAGGACGTCTAGCACCAGGGGCGGATGATGGAGGTTGTTACCGGTGATGATGACTCTTACTCATCGCACCACGAGACGGGGGGCAGCGTCCGGAAGGTGAGGGGCTACATCCGCTCTGGCGCTCGCTGTTCTGTAACATTGGGGGATTTCATTATTGCTCCAGCCCCCCAAAATGACAGATTTATGCCACAAAAAGTTTTAAATCCCTTCTGACCCGTTTATGAAGGTTTTAGGACCATTTTTTTGTGTCTGCGCATGGGACAACGCATGGGATTTAACATTCAAAAATGCACAGCGCATTATACACGGACAATGCACTTACATGCACCAGGAAGAATAAGGTGAACTCCAGGGACCTGAGCGGGGAAGTGACACATGCAGGATATCGGGCGCAGGATCTTAGTGACCCCCCGCACAGCACATTATACACAGACAATGCACTTACATGCACCAGGAAGAAGAAGGTGAACTCCGGGGACCTGAGCGGGGAAGTGACACATGCAGGATATCGGGTGCAGGATCTTAGTGACTCCTCGCACAGCGCATTATACACAGACAATGCACTTACATGCACCAGGAAGAAGAAGGTGAACTCCGGGGACCTGAGCGGGGAAGCGACACATGCAGGATATCAGGCGCAGGATCTTAGTGACTCCCCGCACAGCGCATTATACACAGACAATGCACTTACATGCACCAGGAAGAATAAGGTGAACTCCAGGGACCTGAGCGGGGAAGCGACACATGCAGGATATCGGGCGCAGGATCTTAGTGACTCCCCGCACAGCGCATTATACACAGACAATGCACTTACATGCACCAGGAAGAATAAGGTGAACTCCAGGGACCTGAGCGGGGAAGCGACACATGCAGGATATCGGGTGCAGGATCTTAGTGACTCCCCGCACAGCGCATTATACACGGACAATGCACTTACATGCACCAGGAAGAAGAAGGTGAACTCCAGGGACCTGAGCGGGGAAGCGACACATGCAGGATATCGGGGGCGCAGGATCTTAGTGACTCCATGCACAGCGCATTATACACGGACAGTGCACTTACATGCACCAGGAAGAAGAAGGAGAACTCCAGGGACCTGAGCAGGGAAGCGACACATGCAGGATATCAGGTGCAGGATCTTAGTGACTCCCCGCACAGCGCATTATACACGGACAATGCACTTACATGCACCAGGAAGAAGAAGGTGAACTCCAGGGACCTGAGCGGGGAAGTGACACATGCAGGATATCTGGCGCAGGATCTTAGTGACTCCCCGCACAGCGCATTATACACGGACAATGCACTTTACATGCACCAGGAAGAAGAAGGAGAACTCCAGGGACCTGAGCGGGGAAGCGACACATGCAGGATATCGGGCGCAGGATCTTAGTGACTCCCCGCACAGCGCATTATACACGGACAATGCACTTACATGCACCAGGAAGAAGAAGGTGAACTCCGGGGACCTGAGCGGGGAAGCGACACATGCAGGATATCGGGTGCAGGATCTTAGTGACTCCCCGCACAGCGCATTATACACGGACAATGCACTTACATGCACCAGGAAGAAGAAGGTGAACTCCAGGGACCTGAGCGGGGAAGCGACACATGCAGGATATCGGGGGCGCAGGATCTTAGTGACTCCATGCACAGCACATTATAAACGGACAATGCACTTACATGCACCAGGAAGAAGAAGGTGAACTCCGGGGACCTGAGCGGGGAAGCGACACATGCAGGATATCGGGCGCAGGATCTTAGTGACTCCCCGCACAACGCATTATACACGGGCAATGTACTTACATGCACCAGGAAGAAGAAGGTGAACTCCAGGGACCTGAGCGGGGAAGTGACACATGCAGGATATCTGGCGCAGGATCTTAGTGACTCCCCGCACAGCGCATTATACACGGACAATGCACTTACATGCACCAGGAAGAAGAAGGAGAACTCCAGGGACCTGAGCGGGGAAGCGACACATGCAGGATATCGGGCGCAGGATCTTAGTGACTCCCCGCACAGTGCATTATACACAGACAATGCACTTACATGCACCAGGAAGAAGAAGGAGAACTCCAGGGACCTGAGCGGGGAAGCGACACATGCAGGATATCGGGCGCAGGATCTTAGTGACTCCCCGCACAGTGCATTATACACAGACAATGCACTTACATGCACCAGGAAGAAGAAGGTGAACTCCAGGGACCTGAGTGGGGAAGTGACACATGCAGGATATCGGAAGCAGGATCTTAGTGACTCCCCGCACAGCACATTATACACGGACAATGCACTTACATGCACCAGGAAGAAGAAGGTGAACTCCAGGGACCTGAGTGGGGAAGCGACACATGCAGGATATCGGGCGCAGGATCTTAGTGACTCCCTGCACAGCGCATTATACACGGACAATGCACTTACATGCACCAGGAAGAAGAAGGAGAACTCCGGGGACCTGAGCGGGGAAGCGTCACATGCAGGATATCGGGCGCAGGATCTTAGTGACTCCCTGCACAGCGCATTATACACGGACAATGCACTTACATGCACCAGGAAGAAGAAGGAGAACTCCAGGGACCTGAGCGGGGAAGCGACACATGCAGGATATTGGGCGCATGATCTTAGTGACTCCCCGCACAGCGCATTATACACAGACAATGCACTTACATGCACCAGGAAGAAGAAGGTGAACTCCGGGGACCTGAGCGGGGAAGTGACACATGCAGGATATCGGGCGCACGATAATAGTGACTCCCCGCACAGCACATTATACACGGACAATGCACTTACATGCACCAGGAAAAAGAAGGTGAACTCCGGGGACCTGAGCGGGGAAGTGACACATGCAGGATATCGGGCGCAGGTTCTTAGTGACTCCACACACAGCGCATTATACACGGACATTGCACTTACATGCACCAGGAAGAAGAAGGTGAACTCCAGGGACCTGAGCGGGGAAGCGACACATGCAGGATATCAGGTGCAGGATCTTAGTGACTCCCCGCACAGCACATTATACACGGACAATGCACTTACATGCACCAGGAAGAAGAAGGTGAACTCCGGGGACCTGAGCGGGGAAGCGATACATGCAGGATATCGGGTGCACGATATTAGTGACTCCCCGCACAGCGCATTATACACGGACAATGCACTTACATGCACCAGGAAGAAGAAGGTGAACTCCGGGGACCTGAGCGGGGAAGTGACACATGCAGGATATCGGGTGCAGGATCTTAGTGACTCCGCGCACAGCGCATTATACACGGACAATGCACTTACATGCACCAGGAAGAAGAAGGAGAACTCCGGGGACCTTAGCGGGGAAGAGACACATGCAGGATATCGGGTGCAGGATCTTAGTGACTCCCCGCACAGCGCATTATACACGGACAATGCACTTACATGCACCAGGAAGAGGAAGGTGAACTCCAGGGACCTGAGCGGGGAAGCGACACATGCAGGATATCGGGGGCACGATCTTAGTGACTCCCCGGACAGCACATTATACACGGACAATGCACTTACATGCACCAGGAAGAAGAAGGTGAACTCCAGGGACCTGAGCGGGGAAGTGACACATGCAGGATATCGGGGGCAGGATCTTAGTGAATCGCGTCAGCCCCGAATCCTCGCCGGACAACGCACTTGGGGATTGTGAAGGGACGGGTGCCCCATGGTCCTTATACACAGAGGGGGGGGGGGGGGTTTACCTGTGGACCATATAGGTCCTGTAATTTCACCCTTATGTATCATTCCCATATAAACATGTGACCTGTGTGTGACAGGACTGATCATTAAGATGTGAGGAGAAACTGCACAGCACAGAGGGGGTAGAGTGCGCCACGGGTGGTCACATCTAATGGGAGAATCCTGTTATGGTGTTAAGTCTCCAGTCACATAAAGGGATTAGTGGCACAAGAATACAGAAGCGCGTCCTGGACTGACTACTCACTATTCTGCTGCTGGTGCAGTCACTGTGTACATACATGACATTACTTATCCTGTACTGATCCTGAGTTACATCCTGTATTATACCCAGAGCTGTACTCACTATTCTGCTGCTGGTGCAGTCACTGTGTACATACATGACATTACTTATCCTGTACTGATCCTGAGTTACATCCTGTATTATACCCCAGAGCTGCACTCACTATTCTGCTGCTGGTGCAGTCACTGTGTACATACATGACATTACTTATCCTGTACTGATCCTGAGTTACATCCTGTATTATACCCAGAGCTGTACTCACTATTCTGCTGCTGGTGCAGTCACTGTGTACATACATGACATTACTTATCCTGTACTGATCCTGAGTTATATCCTGTATTACACTCCAGAGCTGCACTCACTATTCTGCTGCTGGTGCAGTCACTGTACATACATGACATTACTTATCCTGTACTGATCCTGAGTTACATCCTGTATTATACCCCAGAGCTGCACTCGCTATTCTGCTGCTGGTGCAGTCACTGTGTACATACATGACATTACTTATCCTGTACTGATCCTGAGTTACATCCTGTATTATACCCCAGAGCTGCACTCGCTATTCTGCTGCTGGTGCAGTCACTGTGTACATACATGACATTACTTATCCTGTACTGATCCTGAGTTACATCCTGTATTATACACCAGAGCTGCACTCACTATTCTGCTGCTGGTGCAGTCACTGTGTACATACATGACATTACTTATCCTGTACTGACCCTGAGTTACATCCTGTATTATACCCCAGAGCTGCACTCACTATTCTGCTGCTGGTGCAGTCACTGTGTACATACATGACATTACTTATCCTGTACTGATCCTGAGTTACATCCTGTATTATACTCCAGAGCTGCACTCACTATTCTGCTGCTGGTGCAGTCACTGTGTACATACATGACATTACTTATCCTGTACTGATCCTGAGTTACATCCTGTATTATACCCCAGAGCTGCACTCACTATTCTGCTGCTGGTGCAGTCACTGTGTACATACATGACATTACTTATCCTGTACTGATCCTGAGTTACATCCTGTAGATCTTTTATTTTATATAAAAGTAAAAAACATAACAATACAAACCAAACATAATATACAATATATACAAAATATATACAATATCTTACCTGCTGGTCCAGCCCCATTCACACCTAGCAAAACACTAACTTACAATACACCAAAATTAATAAACACCAAACAAATACCACAACCCCCACCCAACCAATTATCACATCCTAAACCAAACCAATAAACAAAGACAAGCCACACCCACAAATAAACATAATTGACAATAAATATACATTAACCCACCCCACACCCTCCAATAACAAACCACCCCACACCCATATACATACATACATATATACATACACACATACATATATACATATATATATATATATATATACATACACATACATATTTTTTTTTTTTTTTTAAATATATAATAACAAAGACATAATACACATAACACTACACTGCACTAGATCCCTCGCCCGCACCCTCCCCTTCCCCCCAGACACTGGTCTAACGTCCAAAGTTTGCGTTAAGTAGTCCAGACCAGTGCCCAAGGTCAGTTCGTAAATCCCACCACCATCACCCCCCTCCCAACCTAATGCTATGTCCCAAACCCCACTATATACAAAATATACAGTATTTACAACATAACATAAAGAAACATAATACAAATAAAAGCTGAACAACATCAAAACCACATAAAGCCCAGGTTCGGCGCCTGCAAGCCGCTACATCACTACATGCCCAGATACAAAACAAAAATCTACAGTGTCAGCTTCAGCCCAACACCAGGAGAGGAGATGACAGGCTAAGGGACACTAAAGGAGAACCCCCTCCAAAGGAGAGAGGCCCTCCCCGTGCCCAGCCTCTCATACTCCAGAGAGCGCACCTTCACCAGGAGGAGAGAGGACAGACTAAGGGACACTAAGGAGAGAGGCCCTCCCCGTGCCCAGCCTCTCATACTCCAGAGAGCGCACCTTCACCAGGAGGAGAGAGGACAGACTAAGGGACACTAAGGAGAGAGGCCCTCCCCGTGCCCAGCCTCTCATGCTCCAGAGAGCGCACCTTCACCAGGGGGGGAGAGGACAGACTAAGGGACACTAAGTGAACCCCCTCCCCGTGCCCAGCCTCTCATACTCCAGAGAGCGCACCTTCACCAGGTCACCCAGAATGTTCCTAACCACCTCAACCACCGGGAGGATTTTACGCTGCGTCGATACTAAACACCGTGCGTTCCACGTGTGGTACCTGACCACTAGACTGACTAGAAATAACGTGCAGCGGTCCCGGCCACCCAGGCCTCTGAATGCTCCATAGGCCCACTCCGCATAGGAGAGACCGGCCAACCCGGGCCAATGGATGGAAGCGCCCACCCGGTTGTACACCTCTGTGTTAAAGGGGCACTGAAGCAAGAAGTGGTCCATGCTCTCCAGCAGGCCACCGCACTCCTCCCGGGGACAACCCCTTTCCTCAGAGCTCCTACACTTCAGATTGTCCCTCACACACAGCTTTCCATGGAAGCAGCGCCAAGTCACGTCCCAAAACTTCAAGGGGATCCTGATGGAATTTAATAAACTCAAACCCACCCCAAGATCCTGACTTGGGCAATCCCTGAGGGCCAGAGGCTTCTGGAAATGGGTCAACAGAACCCTCTTGTCAAGGACTTTCCTCGACATGGTCCTGATCTCCCACATTCCCAGACCCCACCGGCGAATCACCTTCAGAACCGGGGTAGCGTAAGCCGGAAGATGCCGATGTGGTGTACGGAGATCCTTCACTCGCCCTCCTGTCTCCCATTCCTGGAAGAAAGGCCGAAACCATCCCCTGCAGGAGTATACCCACGGAGGAGCCCTCTCTTTCCAGAGGTTTGCGATATTGATCTTAAGAAAGGTATTCACTAGGAACACCACAGGGTTGACCATACACAACCCTCCTTGTCTCCTCGTGCGGTAAGTAACCTCCCTCTTGATAAGGTTCAGCCTATTCCCCCATAACAGTTGGAAGAACAGACTGTAGACCCGAGTCCAGAGGGGTTCTGGCAACATGCACACACTGCCCAGATATATCAGCAATGGGAGCAGGTAAGTTTTAATCAGATTAACCCTTTCCCTGAGGGTCAAAGACCAACCCTTCCACTGGTCCACCCTCTGAGCGGCGATCTTAAGCCTGCCATCCCAGTTTTGCATGGGGTAATCCCCCTGGCCGAATTCGATGCCGAGAACTTTGGCAGAGTCCTGGGGCCCTGGAAGAGTGTCCGGGAGATCAAAGCCTGGACCTCCCTCTCCCAGCCAGAGACTCTCACACTTATCCCGGTTGATCTTGGACCCAGAAGCCTCTGAGTAGCGGTCAACCTCTGACATCACCCATTGCGCCTCCCCTCGCGAGGACACAAAAATGGTGACATCATCGGCGTACGCTACCACCCTTAGAGTGGCTTCCGGTGCCGCCTGGTCCATCCCGACTCCCACTAACGGGCCACGATCAACCCTCCTAAGGAATGGGTCAATCGCGAACACGTATAAAAGTGGGCTCAGAGGACAACCCTGGCGAACACCAGACCCGACCTCAAAAGAGCGGCCAATCCAACCGTTCACAAGCGGGAAACTCTCTGCCCCTGCGTACAAAACCTTTAGCCAATTGACAAACTCCCCCGGCAGGCCATACCTCAGAAGGACAGACCAGAGGTACTCGTGGTTAACCCGATCAAACGCTTTTGCCTGATCCAAGGACAGCAAGTACCCCTTCCAGTTACCAGCCCTGCCCTGCTCCACTGCCTCCCGGACACAAAGCACAGCACTAAATGTACTGCGGCCTGGAACAGAGCAGTGCTGGGTCGCCGAAAGGAGCCGGGGCGCAAACTGCACCAGCCGATTAAACAGCACCTTTGCCAAAACCTTTCTGTCCGTATTGAGAAGCGCTATGGGCCGCCAGTTCTCAACA
Organism: Engystomops pustulosus; assembly: GCF_040894005.1. Taxonomy (NCBI): domain Eukaryota; kingdom Metazoa; phylum Chordata; class Amphibia; order Anura; family Leptodactylidae; genus Engystomops; species Engystomops pustulosus. Next base: position 4,299 of record NW_027285625.1, on the reverse strand, counting down.
CGAGATCGGTCCTTACCCTTTGACAGAATGATCAGGGCTGACCTCCTCATTGACTTCGGCAGAGCGCCCGAGGAAAGACACTCATTATATACCTCAGTCAAGAGGGGAACCAAGGCGTCCTTAAAGGTCTTATAAAACTCAGATGTTAAGCCATCCGGACCCGGCGATTTCTTGAGGGCGAGCCCTTCAATCGCCAGGCTGACTTCCTCTTCCCTGATCATCTCTGTCAAAACATCAAGAGAGGGGTCTACTCCTGGCTCAGGGACAGTTTCAGCCAGGAAAGCCGACACCACTTCCCGATCTAGATCCTTCCTGCCCAAGAGGTGCGAGTAGAAGGATCTGACGACCTCCAGAATCCCTGATCTGGACCTTTTCAGGGATCCCGTACTGTCAACCAGTCCTGTGACAACTTTACCATTCACTGACATCTTGCAGTTTCTGTAAGGGTCGGGCGAGCGGTACTTCCCGTAATCCCTCTCAAAAACCAAAGATGCGTGTCTATCGTACTGACACCTCTTCAGCAAGGATTTCACTCTGGAGATGTCCTCACGACTACCCCCAGTCGAGACGAGATGCTCGAGTTTCCTCCTCAGGCCCTGATACAGGCGGTACCTGTCCAGGCTCCTGAGGCTCGAGAGCTGGCGGAAGAATCTCGCCACCCTTTTCTTGAGCATCTCCCACCACTCTGACTTACTGCTACAAAGGCCCAGCAATGGTACCTGGCTCTGAAGAAAGTCCTCAAAGGATTGTCTTACCTCCGCTTCTTCCAGGAGAGACGAATTAAGCTTCCAATAGCCTCTTCCCATCCGGGGGGTCTCTGTAACATTCAGAGAAAACAAAATTAAACAGTGGTCGGAGAATTCCACCTCAACAACGGACACTGCTGAAGAAATGGCTTCCTCCTTTAAAAAAAACCTGTCTATTCTAGACCTGCAGCTACCCCTATAATAGGTGAACCCCGCGTGGCCTGGGGTGTGCCGGATGTGGACATCCACCAGGCGAGCCTCACTGGCTATGCTATTAAGAGCGACGCTATCATAAGTCAGCTTGTCTCTGGAACCTCCCCTATCCTGGGACCTCGTGACAGCATTGAAGTCCCCTCCAAAGACCACCTGCCGACTTGTAAAAAGGTAGGGCTTGATCCTCATAAAGAGACACTTCCTGTCCCACTTGGACTGGGGACCATAGATGTTAATTAGACGAAGTTCTTGTCCCTTCATGAGGACATCCAGGATCAGGCACCTCCCCATTTCTAACTCAATAACTCGTCGGCATTCTACCGGTGCGGTAAAGAGGACCGCCACTCCGCTATACGGCTCGGCCGCAAGAGACCAATAGGAAGGCCCGTGTCTCCATTCCCTCTTAGCTTTAAACACGGCCGCCAAATCTGGCAGCCTGGTCTCCTGCAAAAATAAAATGTCGGCTTCAACGCGGCCGAGAAAATCAAAGGCCGCAAATCTAGCCGCATCAGACTTAATGCTGGCGACATTAATGGACGCCAGCGTCAACGGAGTGGGTGCCGCCATCATGAGTGATTGAGTTAGACGGCTTTCTTTTTCCCACCGCTCTTCTCATCAGTTTCAGAAGAGGACCCTTTCCCTCTCTTTTTTGAAACTGTAGTGTCCATATCAGCTCTTTCATCCTCGTCTCCGGACTCCAGGTCAGTCTCCCATTCTGAGGACGAAACATCCTCAGCGGAAGACTCAGCATCTCCTGAAAGCCCTCCCGCCCTCTCCGGAACCTCACCCTCAACCTCTGAGGCAGAGATGTTGTCAAGGGCTTGGAACCGGTTGGAAAGACCAACCAGAGGGGAATCAGTTTTACCTTCCTTTGGCTTCTGAGTCAGGGTGAGAGAAGATTGTAAATCTCCCTTCTTTTTCTTTTTCCTTTTGCCCTGCTTGCGCTTTTCCTGTAGCCACGCCCTACTATCCTCATCCATACTCTCATAATGGGAGGATTCTGAGAGCGTGGCCGCTTCCTCCCTCTGGATCCTCCTGACCTCCTCATCCAACTCATCATTCCTCGGGGCCTCAGCAACAAGATTGGGCTGAAGGACAGGGCCGGGGGCAGTGACCCGCGACTCCCCCACCTCCCTGTCCCTTTGGCGCCTCTCCTGACGCCTCTGTCGTGATGGCGTCACTTTCTTATCTTTCTTCCCTGGCCCCTCAGTTCCTCCGCCTCTGCTAGTCCCCTCCCCAGCAGATTCGGCCTCATGGCCTTCACCCACCGGAGCCAGAACCGCATTAGCAAAAGAACGAGGACAACGGCTGAACGGGTGACCTAAGTCACCACACAGGTGACACCGAATCTGCTTACAGGATGCAGCGAGATGGCCGACACCCCCACACAACGCACACTTCTGCACGGTGCAGTTTGTGCTGAAATGTGTGGGGTCACCGCACCTGTGGCACAGCTTCGGCTGACCCTGGTAGAAGATCTGGATGCGATCCCTCCCCAGGAAGGCTGATGAAGGGATGTGGGCAACCGAGTTACCTGAAACCTTTAACTTCATCATAAAGGTCCAGGCCCCTGACCAGATACCAAACTCGTCCCGATTTTTCCTTGGCGTCTCTAATACTTCACCATATCGCCCAAGCCAAGTCATGATGTCATAGCAAGAAAGTGATTCATTACGGGTTAAAACGGTCACCTTCTTGACCTGATTTTGGCGAGACACTGCCTGAACAGCAAAGTCTCGCCAACCGGGCATGTTCTTTTTCAGCTCATAATTCCCCCAGAAGAGCTCAAGTCCCTCCGGGCGAACAAAACTGACATCGAACTCAGATGTACCATAGGGATGGATCAAGGCAAAGATGTCTATTGCCTTGAAGCCCATCTCTAGGAGGAGCTCAACCACCTTAGTTCTAGGTGGACACGCATCACTGCCCCGCCACCTAAGACGGACCACATTCCTACGGGCGCCACCTGGCCCGGCTGTCGGGAGGGACCATGCAGTTTCCCCCCCTCTATTTTCTCGGAAGGCTCCAAGGCCGTGCCTCTCTATCCAGAAGGACAGATCAACCTCTCCACCCTCTACAGTGATTGATCTTTCCCCTTTTCTGCTGCAAAATATTGCCCCTAGGGCCCGAAGACGAGGAGGATGCGAAATCTCCCCCAGCAGTGACACTGGCATAACTTCTGCCACCGCTGGGGGTTGCCACCGCTGGGGGCACAACAGGACCAGATCCCACCATACCCCCACTCATAACAGCCCTCTTATTACCTGCAAAACATCCCGCAACACCATCACCTCCCACCATAGCATCACCACAAGTCCCAGCAACACCTCCAGCCACACCAGTATCTCTACTCACAGGAACCTCCCCAGTTACAGCAACACCTCCCACCATAGCAGCACCACTAGTCCCAGCAATACCTCTCTCCATACCACCATCTCCACTCACAGCAGCCCCGCCACTCACAACAGCCCCCTCATCCACAGCAACACTTCCACTCATAGTAACAACATCACCTCCCACCATAGCAGCACCACTAGTCCCAGCAATACCTCTCTCCATACCACCATCTCTACTCACAGCACCACCATCACCTGCATTTTCTACCCCTGTATCCTGTATTATACTCCAGAGCTGCACTCACTATTCTGCTGCTGGTGCAGTCACTGTGTACATACATGACATTACTTATCCTGTACTGATCCTGAGTTACATCCTGTATTATACCCCAGAGCTGCACTCACTATTCTGCTGCTGGTGCAGTCACTGTGTACATACATGACATTACTTATCCTGTACTGATCCTGAGTTACATCCTGTATTATACTCCAGAGCTGCACTCACTATTCTGCTGCTGGTGCAGTCACTGTACATACATGACATTACTTATCCTGTACTGATCCTGAGTTACATCCTGTATTATACCCCAGAGCTGCACTCACTATCCTGCTGCTGGTGCAGTCACTGTGTACATACATGACATTACTTATCCTGTACTGATCCTGAGTTACATCCTGTATTATACCCCAGAGCTGCACTCACTATCCTGCTGCTGGTGCAGTCACTGTGTACATACATGACATTACTTATCCTGTACTGATCCTGAGTTACATCCTGTATTATACTCCAGAGCTGCACTCACTACTCTGCTGCTGGTGCAGTCACTGTGTACATACATGACATTACTTATCCTGTACTGATCCTGAGTTACATCCTGTATTATACCCCAGAGCTGCACTCACTATTCTGCTGCTGGTGCAGTCACTGTGTACATACATGACATTACTTATCCTGTACTGATCCTGAGTTACATCCTGTATTATACTCCAGAGCTGCACCCACT